>NC_062279.1:195773553-196076583 GCF_902655055.1 Lutra lutra
GATCTGCATAAGAGGACTGGTTTCATATTATACCAGGAAAGCTTCCAAGAGGACTGTGAACCTACAAACGTTATTTCAAACAATTAAATTTTGGCTTCATTCCTTTGATTTATGTTTTTTTTTAATCTTACTTATCTTTGCTTTTATATTTATTCTTTAGATTTTCTGCTTTTATAAGAAGTAAAGACAAATGCTTTTTTAGTTATAATGAATATGCTAATATGCAAGCATAAATTTTGAATCCAATTCTCTAAGAAAATGGAAGGGACAGAGATAAATGTGTTTCTTCCCATTAAGAATATCTCTTGGAATTATCACAAATTTCTATTTATATCTCAGAGACCAGATATTAATTAAATGGTCTCTCCTATAAAGGCAAGTTACAAAATATGATCTTTTTTTTTTTTTAAAGATTTTATTTATTTATTTGACAGAGAGATCACAAGCAGGCAGAGAGAGAGGAGGAAGCAGGCTCCCTGCTGAGCAGAGAGCCCGATGCGGGGCTTGATCCCAGGACTCTGAGATCATGACCCGAGCCGAAGGCAGCGGCTTAACCCACTGAGCCACCCAGGCGCCCCAAAATATGATCTTTTTTGTTTCACAATAAGTCTAACCAAGGATAAGCCCAAAGATGCTGAGAGCACATACTGAGGTAAGCAGCTAGTAGTCTCCACCAGAGTTCAAAAGAACAATAAGGAGAAATAGTTAAAGATTCCTTGTGGGTTAGAGAGCGTATGGGTTGGAGGTAGTAGATAACATTTACTTGTATTTACAATTTATAGAAAATACCTTAACAAAACATCAGTAACTATTAAAATTATGTAGAATAAAGATACATAATAATGTAAAACAACATTAATAATGCAGAGATTAGTAGAATGAAAGCTATGTAAAACAAAAATAATCAGTGGGGCATTATTATTTTTTAATTATGCATCTGTATATATATCTATGTATGCATGCATATAAGCAAACATACATAAAATATGAAGATAAAATAAAATTAATAAAATTAAATGAATAAAATTTTAAAATAAAATACAAAAGAAAAATGCATAAGACTTTTAAAAGGAAATATGTCAAATGTCTCTGTTTATTTGGGTTTTTTTACTCATTTGTTCTAAAATATTGTACCGTTTACGTTAAGTGTTAAAAATTGCGTGTGTGTGTTACAGAAATTTATACAATATAAGCCAATCACTTAATAACAAAATGTTAACATGAATGAGTCAAATTCAGATGAAAAGTATCAAGGCTGGTATTAGAGGAATCATCTTCATTTCTGCCTAAAAGAGTATTACATATTACATTTTAAGCAGAATATTTCCTTTCTGCATAAAAGGGATTATAATAACTTCATGAAAGATTTTTGAAACCACAATGGCAACAAGTCACTTTAAATTTATTCTTCAAAAAAATCTTATAAATAAAGAAATTTTAGTCTCTTTTGTTATTATTGCATCATTAGCTCCACCATATCCAAATGGTAATAAGTTCAAATATAAGAAAAATGATTAATTACCTGTGCTGGCTCTATGTGATACACTGATTGACTAGATAGACTAGTGAGGAATACAGAATGACCTGGTGAGAAGCCATCTGTACTTCTGTCCAACTCTTTAAAAGCATTTCTCCTGCTGACATTATCACAGTGTTCAATAACAATGTAACAGAAGCTTTATCACCAGGATATCATGGGTGTATTTCATGCCCTTTTGACATACTTCTATTGCCACTGGAAACACTTCAGGGTTAATTGTCTTTATTAGGCATATTTCCATATCTGGAAGCCACTGCGTGGATTTTTACAAATCTCTGAAAAGACATCAATATGTCAGTCTAAATCCAAGTCATATATGCAAAACAGCAAGAAATGAAAGACACTGAAATGAATGTTGCTCTTAACATCATATCAACAATTCATCTGATTGCTTATATACTTTATTAGACTGAGTATATAAGATTATAAAAAATTATTTTATTTTGCTATGTATTTTAGATGTTTATTCCAAATTTTAGAACAAAACATAAAGCCATTTTAAATATATATACTTATAAACACTGAGGCTCCTTTACCTATTTGTAACTTGTTTTCCTATATATTTGGAATACATTATGTAATTTAAAAGGAAAATGTAGATTTTTTTTAAAGTTCTTCAAGAATGGGTTGATTTTAAATTAAACCACAAAGAACTGACTACTCCCCATGATTTTATATGTGGCAGTCAGTACAGCTGGATTTCATAAAGTCCAAGAGGAAATTGCTATAGGATTTTGTCACATAATCAACCAGTTGACACAAATTCATAACATTGAGCAGCCCATCATCTCAGGCATATAGCAGAATAAAGGAATGTATCTTCCATAATGTAACAAGTTTTCCTGATTAGCTGAAGGATGACCTTATTACATCACTATTTACCCAAAGTAAGAACAATATTACAGATAACTTTTCTTTGGACAATTGATTTTAACTTAAGGTTTTTGACACATAAACAGTTTTATGACTACTTCAGTGGGACAGAAGTGATACAGCCAGAAGGCAAAGCTGTTCTTTAGAGAGTGGAAAGCTTCCAATTGAAGCATGCAGGGGAAAATGATATTAAAAACTTCTGTTTATTAATTATTTCACTTGTGCCCAGAACTGTGCTGAGCACTTTCTATACAAAACATAAAGCCAGTATACATAGGAAATAGAAGAAATTGAATGCCAACCCAAATTATTCTGGATACCAAAGGCAGTGCAAGCCACAATAACAGTAGTATAGCAAGCTCAAACTACTCTCTCCCACTTAAATATTCTACTTCTGACCATTTGTAAGCTGACATCACTTCTGCTTGTCTTTCCATTTTGTTTTAGTTCATTGACTACCGGATGTTGACTCTCAGACAGACTTCCCATTTGTATTCATCCATTCCAACTTGATTCCGTCCTGCTTTGTTGTCCTGAAACCCATCCTGGTCATGTTCTTGTCCCATGCTACCTTTACTTCTCTTTGGCTACCTTACTGAAACTCTGAGTTCATTTTGTACATGTGTTGGTCAATGCTAGTCTACTACAAGTGGAATTTCTAACTATTATTCAAGATCATTACCCTTTGGAAGTTGGGTTTCTCTTTCTCTGACTGCTTTTGGAGTCCAAATTCTTAGCCAGAATTCTTAACCTGTGCTTACATGAAAATCTTACAAAAATTGTTCCTGATTTATGCTTTTATATTTATCATCCTGATCCATGGTTAATACAACATCTATGTCTTTGATCTTTTTTACTTAAGCTTTTTATTTTATCAAGTTTGGATTGAAGGATTCATATTGAGGAGTGGTTATGATATTTGTAAAGGACTTGGAAGTGCCCTGCAGGCAAGGGTAGAAGTTCAAGTGTGCACAAGATAAATTTTATGCTTAAAACAATGGAATAGCTACTGAGGGGTTTTAATTAAGAAAAGTAATGCAAAAATCATTTTGTGAAAATTATTTTGAAAAACATGTATTTATACAACAGTTTGATCAAGAAGAAAGAGTAGGGCAGAAGAATAAAGTCTGGGTCTCCTTTAACAAGCTGAACACATAAAGTGGTAGAGTCCTGAGCCAAATATATAGTGGTAGGAGTTAAAAGGCAAAAATAATTGTGGTTGATAATAAAAAGAGAGTACTTTGGTTTATGACATCTCACTTGCTATAAGAGATAAATAAGAGGCGATGATTAAGGACTATTTAACATTTCTTGTCTAAGTGACTGTCTAAAATGTGTTGAATTTGGAATATCAGAAGAATAGGCATGACTTGGTGCATGGAGGATGAGTTCCATTTTAGGTATGCTGTACTTGAAGATACTAGGAAAACATTCATGTGGAAATGTCTGGTAGCCAGTTGAAAATGACGTGAAAGTTTAGGTGAGAACAAGTTTAAAGATGTAAGTTTTGAAACTCATCCAGATAGATGTGCTAATTATTGTTGTAAGATTGGTTGGATCTCTTGTAGAGAAAAAAGTTGTTCAGAAACATCCAGAGAGTGGTAGGAAAGAAAGGAAGGGGAGAAGGCAATGCCTACCAAAAAGTGTTGTTTTTAACCATCTCTTCCTTTCACGTAGAAACTTGGGGCATGTTGTTTAGAGACTTAATTAATATAGATGGACATGGGCGGTACATTGTCGTAGATATTTAAGACATGTTATTGCAATAAACTGAAGGTGCTGAAAAAGAGAGAGAAATAAAAACATGATAATCAGAATCCATAAAAGAATGTCCATGAATGGGAGCCTGCAATGCAAATTCTGGCAGGGTAAATGCTAAGAAAACTAACAGAAATGTTGAGTATGGCAATCAGGTTATCATTAGTGACCTTTGAAACCAGAGTTTTATAAACCTTCAAATGCAGAAAAGAGTTTTAAAAATAGTATTTCTAGAATTTATAGCTGTAGCTTCAAATAGTTCTCCTCCCTATGGTTACTGTCAACATTTTGACATGACATATAAATGTCACTAATTTTTTATCCTCACATGAATAATGGAGAAACTGAGGCAGAAATCAGGATACACATATTTTACAACTGCTGCATTAAAGGCTATAATTTTAAACTTGCCACTATTCTTTCAATATCAGACTAAATGTTCTTTAATTGCCATCATGGCAAGCACTATTTTTTATGATGTGATCAGCTCATGCATGTAGTTAAGTGGTATATAAACAACAATCAATTCAAATTAAATGATGCCATTTTTAGAAGTAAAACCTACCAAGACATCTCATATCACATAATTGTATAATTCACTGTAATTACATAATGCTTATATGGTGCTAAAAAAATTGATAAGCTGACATTAAAGCAAAATGACTTAAGCCTATCTTAATTTGAAATGCAATGATCACATTGCTAATAATAAGATTAGTCCTAAATTTTGGAATTGTATTCCCTAGAAATTTGTGACTTTCTCTTAAATAATTTTAATGACATTGAAGGAAAACCCAAGAGAAAATATGTTAACAAAATGTCTATTTATATGTCACATATTATTAGTGTTTCCTGATTAAAATTTCTTTATATCCAGTCTGTTGAGATTATAAACATATATTTGGCCATAAATAGCAGCAATCTTTTTTATAATTAGCCTCATATTTAGTGATTTATTCAGTAATAAAATAAGCCAGATTCTAGAATTTTGATCACAGACTGAAATCTGACATTAACAAAGGCTTGAGACTATATGAAAAAGACAAAATTCTTGCTATCCTGGTGCTGCCTTTATTATAATTAGAGTCAAAAGGGATTTCCTAATTTAGTTAGAACCCTAAGATTTCAAGGGGGCAGTTACAATTTTACTGGCCCACAATGTATGGCTGGGAAAATATATATATATTTTTAATACTGAATGTAAAAGATTTATTAAAAAAAAATTGCCCATGAGACGCATACCTGGAGACAAGGCAGCCAACTTCTTCAAGAAAGTAAAAGCTATGCCAAGGCATATTTGTTCACTGAGGAAAAGTCTGTATGGGGAATCAGACGGAGTGCAGTCTTCAAACTTATCGGGCAACAAGATGACAACTGGGTGTGAAACAAACAAAAAGGCAAGATTATCATCCAAGGAACCTTCCCACAATCCTTAACTGTTACTTCTGTCAAAAGATTTCCATATGTTTTTGTCAGAGGAAACAAAAATATATTTTAAGTTTACATTTAAATACATACTTAAAAAGAGCTACCTTGATTTTTTCTTTTTCTTTTTTTTTTTAAGATTTTATTTAATTATTTGAGAGAGAGAGTGTGTGAACAAGAGAGCACAAGGGAAGCAACAGAGGGAGAGGGAGTGGGAGAGTCAGACTCCCCACTGAGCAGGGAGGCCAAATGTGGGGCTCAATCCCAGGTCCCTGAAATCATATCCTGAGCCTAAGGCAGACACTTAACCACCCAGGCACCCCTTGATTTGTTTTTCTTGATAGCATGCCTTAAAACATTAATCATACCTGGACTCACTGTATTTTTCATTTCCTGAAAATTACCTGAATTCAGTCTATGTCTCCAAATATTTTCTTTTTTATTTCTAACTTTCATTATGGAAAATTTCACACACATAACAAAATAGAGATACTAATGTAGTGAATTCCAGTGGATCCATTGTAATACTTTATATTACATTATATTACATATATTATTACATTACATTATATTGTATTACATTATATTACATATGTGTATACATTGTATACTCTAATGTCAAAGCCCCCTATGTCTCCAACACTCCCAGATTTTTTTTCGAAGTAAATTTCAGATAGCACATTATTTAATCCATAAATATTTAAGTATGTATCTCTAAAAAATTACTATTTTAAAAAAATAACCACAACATTACGAACAGTATTTTTAATTAATAAAATGCCCACTTGGTTTTCATATTACTAAAATTGTTTCCTTTTTTTAATCATTTGCTTGTATATATCAAGGAAAAATTAAGATCCATGCATTACAATTTATTTATATTTCTTTTTAATCATTTGTTTGGTATCTGTAGTTTATTTTCTCATCTCTTTCCCCCAAACTGGAACTAGCTTGTCTTGTAGGATTTCCCCAAACCTAAATTTACTGATTTCATCCTATCAGCTTCACTATATAACATTTCCTTGATTTTCTATATTTTCCATAAATTGGTAGTTAAATTTAGAAACTCTATCAGATATGGGTTCAATTATATGGGAAATTTATTTTATAAGAGTTAATGGATATCACAATCAGTATGTGCCTTAGATCTAGTTTTGCCTTACTTTAGGCATGCTTTCATCTATTCAGTCATGAGATGACTTTTAAAATAAATGAACTAAAGCCTTTTTAACAATAAAGGTAAAATATGTACCATTAGTTCTCAAACAGTTTTCATACCCATGTTTTTGCCTTGTAATTTCCAAATTAAAAAAAAAAAAATTTCCAAATATATGACCAAAAAAAAAGTAATTTTCAATCTGGCTTCCCTCTAGGAACTACTTCTTTGGCTTTTTATTTCTCTTTACCTACTCCTGCAACCCTTTCTTTTCTTTTCTTTTCTTTTTTTTTTAAAGATTTTATTTATTTATTAGACAGAGAGATAGAACGCAAGTAGGCAGAGAGGCACGCAGAGGGAGAGGGGGAAGCAGGCTCCCTGCCAAGCAAGGAGCCAGGTGCAGAGCTCGATCCCAGAGACCATGCCCTGAGCCAAAGGCAGAGGCTTAACCCACTGAGCCAGCCAGGCACCCCTCCTGCAACCATTTCTGAAAATCTGCAAACCATAGTAATCTAGGAGCTGTAGAAGGAAAGTACAGGGAGTAGAAAGCATGAGGAGGCATTTGGAATATTAGTTCTTAAGGATATATCTAAATAAACTTAGTTACTGAGCTAATTATAAATTATAATTTATAATCAATCAATAAATATATTTAAATATATTTTATTTTTATTCACAAGATTTTATACAATTTCAAGAATCAAATGACACATAAAGACTGATTTTCTTCTTATAAAAAGACATTTTAGGAATTTTAGGAACATAGCTTTATAACATTTAGTTGGACTGAAATTTTGCACTGAATTCTGTGACAAAATATTTCTGTATATTTGAGCCTTCCTATGTATATAATGACAAGTATATTTCTTTTTTTTTTATAAACATATATTTTTACCCCAGGGGTACAGGTCTGTGAATCGCCAGGTTTACACACTTCACAGCACTCACCATAGCACATACCGTCCCCAATGTCCATAACCCCCCCAACCCCCCTCGCCCCATCAACCCTCAGTTTGTTTTGTGAGATTTAGAGTCACTTATGGTTTGTCTCCCTCCCAATCCCATCTTGTTTCATTTACTCTTCTCCTACTCTCTTAACCCCCCATGTTGCATCTCCTCTCCCTCATATCAGGGAGATCATATGATAATTGTCTTTCTCCAATTGACTTATTTCGCTAAGCATGATACCCTCTAGTTCCATCCACGTCATCGCAAATGGCAAGATTTCATTTCTTTTGATGGCTGCATAGTATTCCATTGTGTATATATACCACATCTTCTTTATCCATTCGTCTCTTGATGGACATCTAGGTTCTTTCCATAGTTTGGCTATTGTAGACACTGCTGCTATAAACATTGGGGTGCACGTGCCCCCTTTGGATCACTACGTTTGTATCGTTAGGGTAAATACCCAGTAGTGCAATTGCTGGGTCATAGGGTACTTCTATTTTCAACATTTTGAGGAACCTCCATGCTGTTTTCCAGAGTGGTTGCACCAGCTTGCATTCCCACCAACAGTGTAGGAGGGTTCCCCTTACTCCGCATCCTCGCCAGCATCTGTCATTTCCTGACTTGTTCATTTTAGCCATTCTGACTGGTATGAGGTGAAATCTCCTTGTGGTTTTGATTTGTATTTCCCTGATGCTGAGTGATATGGAGCACTTTTTCACGTGTCTGTTGGCCATCTGGATGTCTTCTTTGCAGAAATGTCTGTTCATGTCCTCTGCCCATTTCTTGATTGGATTATTTGTTCTTTGGGTGTTGAGTTTGCTAAGTTCTTTATAGGTTTTGGACACTAGCCCTTTATCTGATATGTCATTTGCAAATATCTTCTCCCATTCTGTCAGTTGTCTTTTGGTTTTATTAACTGTTTCCTTTGCTGTGCAAAAGCTTTTGATCTTGATAAAATCCCAATAGTTCATTTTTGCCCTTGGTTCCCTTGCCTTTGGCGATGTTCCTAGGAAGATATTGCTGTGGCTGAGGTCGAAGAGGTTGCTGCCTGTATTCTCCTCAAGGATTTTGATGGATTCCTTTCTCACATTGAGATCGTTCATCCATTTTGAGTCTATTTTTGTGTGTGGTGTAAGGAAATGATCCAATTTCATTTTTCTGCATGTGGCTGTCCAATTTTCCCAACACCATTTATTGAAGAGGCTGTCTTTGTTCCATTGGACATTCTTTCCTGCTTTGACGAAGATGAGTTGCCCATAGAGTTGAGGGTCTATTTCTGGGCTCTCTATTCTGTTCCAATGACCTATGTGTCTGTTTTTGTGCCAGTACCATGCTGTCTTGATGATGACAGCTTTGTAATAGAGCTTGAAGTCCGGAATTGTGATGCCACCAACTTTGGCTTTCTTTTTCAATATTCCTTTGGCTATTCGAGGTCTTTTCTGGTTCCATATAAATTTTAGGATTATTTGTTCCATTTCTTTGAAAAAAATGGATGGTACTTTGATAGGAATTGCATTAAATGTGTAGATTGCTTTAGGTAGCATAGACATTTTCACAATATTTATTCTTCCAATCCAGGAGCATGGAACATTTTTCCATTTCTTTGTGTCTTCCTCAATTACTTTCATGAGTACTTTATAGTTTTCTGTGTATAGATTCTTAGTCTCTTTGGTTAAGTTTTATCCTAGGTATCTTAGAGTTTTGGGTGCAATTGTAAAAGGGATTGACTCCTTAATTTCTCTTTCTTCTGTCTTGTTGTTGGTGTAGAGAAATGCAACTGATTTCTGTGCATTGATTTTATATCCTGACACTTTACTGAATTCCTGTACAAGTTCTAGCAGTTTTGGAGTGGAGTCTTTTGGGTTTTCCACATAGAGTATCATATCATCTGCAGAGAGTGATAGTTTGACTTCTTCTTTGCCGATTTGGATGCCTTTAATTTCCTTTTGTTGTCTGATTGCTGAGGCTAGGACTTCTACTACTATGATGAATAGCAGTGGTGATAACGGACATCCCTGCCGTGTTCCTGACCTTAGCGGAAAAGCTTTCAGTTTTTCTCTATTGAGAATGTTATTTGCGGTGGGTTTTTCATAGATGGCTTTGATAATATTGAGGTATGTGCCCTCTATCCCTACACTTTGAAGAGTTTTGATCAGGAAGGGATGCTGTACTTTGTCAAATGCTTTTTCAGCATCTATGGAGAGTATCATATGGTTCTTGTTCTTTCTTTTATTAATGTGTTGTATCACATTGATTGATTTGCGGATGTTGAACCAGCCTTGCAGCCCTGGAATAAATCCCACTTGGTCGTGGTGAATAATCCTTTTAATGTACTGTTGAATCCTATTGGCTAGTATTTTGGTGAGAATTTTTGCATCAGTGTTCATCAAGGATATTGGTCTGTAGTTCTCTTTTTTGATGGGATCCTTGTCTGGTTTTGGGATCAAGGTGATGCTGGTCTCATAAAAAGGCTTTGGAAGTTTTCCTTCCATTTCTATTTTTTGGAACAGTTTCAGGAGAATAGGAATTAATTCTTCTTTAAATGTTTGGTAGAATTCCCCCGGGAAGCCATCTGGCCCTGGGCTTTTGTTTGTTTGGAGATTTTTGATGACTGTTTCAATCTCCTTACTGGTTATGGGTCTGTTGAGGCTTTCTATTTCTTCCTGGTTCAGTTGTGGAAGTATATGTCTCTAGGAATGCATCCATTTATTCCAGATTGTCAAATTTGTTGGTGTAGAGTGGCTCATAGTATGTTCTTATAATTGTCTGTATTTCTTTGGTGTTCGTTGTGATCTCTCCTCTTTCATTCATGATTTTATTTATTTGGGTCCTTTCTCTTTTCTTTTTGATAAGTCTGGCCAGGGGTTTATCTATCTTATTAATTCTTTCAAAGAACCAGCTCCTAGTTTCGTTGATTTGTTCTATTGTTTTTTTTTGTTTGTTTGTTTCTATTTCATTGATTTCTGCTCTGATCTTTATGACTTCTCCTTCTGGGTTTAGGGTTTCTTTCTTGTTCTTTCTCCAGCTCCTTTAGGTGTCAGGTTAGGTTGTGTACCTGAGACCTTTCTTATTTCTTGAGAAAGGCTTGTACCGCTATATATTTTCCTCTCAGGACTGCCTTTGTTGTGTCCCACAGATTTTGAACCATTGTGTTTTCATTATCATTTGTTTCCATGAATTTTTTCAATTCTTCTTTACTTTCCTGGTTGACCCATTCATTCTTTAGAAGGATGCTGTTTAGTCTCCATGTATTTGGGTTCTTTCCAAATTTCCTCTTGTGATTGAGTTCTAGCTTCAGAGCATTGTGGTCTGAAAATATGCAGGGAATGATCCCAATCTTTTGATACCAGTTGAGACCTGATTTAGCACTCAGGATGTGATCTATTCTGGAGAATGTTCCATGTGCACTAGAGAAGAATGTGTATTCTATTGCTTTGGGATGAAATGTTCTAAATACATCTGTGATGTCCATCTGGTCCAGTGTGTCATTTAAGGCCTTTATTTCCTTGTTGACCTTTTGCTTGGATGATCTGTTCATTTCAATGAGGGGAGTGTTAAAGTCCCCTACTATTATTGTAATATTGTTGATGTGTTTCTTTGATTTTGTTATTAATTGGTTTATAGTTGGCTGCTCCCACATTAGGGGCATAGATATTTAAAATTGTTAAATCTTCTTGTTGGACAGATCCTTTGAGTATGATATAGCGTCCTTCCTCATCTCTTATTATAGTCTTTGGCTTAAAATCTAATTGATCTGATATAAGGATTGCCACTCCTGCTTTCTTCTGATGTCCATTAGCATGGTAAATTCTTTTCCACCCCCTCACCTTAAATCTGGAGGTGTCTTCGGGTTTAAAATGAGTTTCTTGGAGGCAACATATAGATGGGTTTTATTTTTTTATCCATTCTGATACCTGTTTCTTTTGATTGGAGCATTTAGCCCATTAACATTCAGGGTAAGTATTGAGAGATATGAATTTAGTGCCATTGTATTGCCTGTAAGGTGACTGTTATTTTATATTGTTTCTGTTCCTTTCTGATCTACTACTTTTAGGGTCTCTCTTTGCTTAGAGGACCGCTTTCAATATTTCCTGTAGAGCTGGTTTGGTGTTTTCAAACTCTTTCAGTTTTTGTTTGTCCTGGAAGCTTTTTTTTTTTTTTTTTTTTTTTTTTTTTAAATTTTTTATTTTTTTCAGCATAACAGTATTCATTATTTTTGCACCACACCCAGTGCTCCATGCAATCCGTGCCCTCTACAATACCCACCACCTGGTGCCCCCAACCTCCCACCCCCCACCCCTTAACAAAATTCTCAGATCGTTTTTCAGAGTCCATAGTCTCTCATGGTTCACCTCCCCTTCCAATTTCCCTCAAATAAGTGAAACCATATGATAATTGACTCTTTCTGCTTGACTTATTTCACTCAGCATAATCTCTTCCAGTCCCGTCCATGTTGCTACAAAACTTGGGTATTCATCCTTTCTTTTTTTTTTTCTTTTTTTTTCTTTTTTTTTTTTTTTTTTACAGCTTTATAAACATATATTTTTATCCCCAGGGGTACAGGTCTGCCAATCGCCAGGTTTACACACTTCACAACACTCACCATAGCACATACCCTCCCCAATATCCATAACCCCACCCCCTCTCCCAACCCCCTCCCCCCATCAACCCTCAGTTTGTTTTGTGAGATTAAGAGTCACTTATGGTTTGTCTCCCTCCCAATTCCATCTTTTTTCATTTACTCTTCTCCTAACCCCTCAACCCCCCATGTTGCATCTCCTCTCCCTCATATCAGGGAGATCATATGATAGTTGTCTTTCTCTGATTGACTTATTTCACTAAGCATGATACCCTCTAGTTCCATCCACGTCGTCGCAAATGGCAAGATTTCATTTCTTTTGATGGCTGCATAGTATTCCATTGTGTATATATACCACATCTTCTTTATCCATTCGTCTCTTGATGGACATCTAGGTTCTTTCCATAGTTTGGCTATTGTAGACATTGCTGCTATAAACATTCGGGTGCATGTGCCCCTTCGGATCACTATGTTTGTATCTTTAGGGTAAATACCCAGCAGTGCAATTGCAGGGTCATAGGGTAGTTCTATTTTCAACATTTTGAGGAACCTCCATGCTGTTTTCCAGAGTGGTTGCACCAGCTTGCATTCCCACCAACAGTGTAGGAGGGTTCCCCTTTCTCCGCATCCTCGCCAGCATCTGTCATTTCCTGACTTGTTAATTTTAGCCATTCTGACTGGTGTGAGGTGATATCTCATGGTGGTTTTGATTTGTATTTCCCTGATGCCGAGTGATATGGAGCACTTTTTCATGTGTCTGTTGGCCATCTGGATGTCTTCTTTGCAGAAATGTCTGTTCATGTCCTCTGCCCATTTCTTGATTGGATTATTTGTTCTTTGGGTGTTGAGTTTGCTAAGTTCTTTATAGATTTTGGACACTAGCCCTTTATCCGATATGTCATTTGCAAATATCTTCTCCCATTCTGTCAGTTGTCTTTTGGTTTTGTTCACTGTTTCTTTTGCTGTGCAAAAGCTTTTGATCTTGATAAAATCCCAAAAGTTCATTTTTGCCCTTGCTTCCCTTGCCTTTGGTGATGTTCCTAGGAAGATGTTGCTGCGGCTGACGTCGAAGAGGTTGCTGCCTGTGTTCTCCTCAAGGATTTTGATGGATTCCTTTCTCACATTGAGATCCTTCATCCATTTTGAGTCTATTTTCGTGTGTGGTGTAAGGAAATGATCCAATTTCATTTTTCTGCATGTGGCTGTCCAATTTTCCCAACACCATTTATTGAAGAGGCTGTCTTTTTTCCATTGGACATTCTTTCCTGCTTTGTCGAAGATGAGTTGCCCATAGAGTTGAGGGTCTATTTCTGGGCTCTCTATTCTGTTCCATTGATCTATGTGTCTGTTTTTGTGCCAGTACCATGCTGTCTTGATGATGACAGCTTTGTAATAGAGCTTGAAGTCCGGAATTGTGATGCCACCAACTTTGGCTTTCTTTTTCAATATTCCGCTGGCTATTCGAGGTCTTTTCTGGTTCCATATAAAATTGAGGATTATTTGTTCCATTTCTTTGAAAAAAATGGATGGTACTTTGATAGGAATTGCATTAAATGTGTAGATTGCTTTAGGTAGCATAGACATTTTCACAATATTTATTCTTCCAATCCAGGAGCATGGAACATTTTTCCATTTCTTTGTGTCTTCCTCAATTTCTTTCATGAGTACTTTATAGTTTTCTGAGTATAGATTCTTAGTCTCTTTGGTTAGGTTTATTCCTAGGTATCTTATAGTTTTGGGTGCAATTGTAAATGGGATGGACTCCTTAATTTCTCTTTCTTCTGTCTTGTTGGTGTAGAGAAATGCAACTGATTTCTGTGCATTGATTTTATATCCTGACACTTTACTGAATTCCTGTACAAGTTCTAGCAGTTTTGGAGTGGAGTCTTTTGGGTTTTCCACATAGAGTATCATATCATCTGCGAAGAGTGATAGTTTGACTTCTTCTTTGCCGATTTGGATGCCTTTAATTTCCTTTTGTTGTCTGATTGCTGAGGCTAGGACTTCTAGTACTATGTTGAATAGCAGTGGTGATAACGGACATCCCTGCCGTGTTCCTGACCTTAGCGGAAAAGCTTTCAGTTTTTCTCCATTGAGAATGATATTTGCGGTGGGTTTTTCATAGATGGCTTTGATAATATTGAGGTATGTGCCGTCTATCCCTACACTTTGAAGAGTTTTGATCAGGAAGGGATGCTGTACTTTGTCAAATGCTTTTTCAGCATCTATGGAGAGTATCATATGGTTCTTGTTCTTTCTTTTATTAATGTGTTGTATCACATTGATTGATTTGCGGATGTTGAACCAGCCTTGCAGCCCTGGAATAAATCCCACTTGGTCGTGGTGAATAATCCTTTTAATGTACTGTTGAATCCTATTGGCTAGTATTTTGGTGAGAATTTTTGCATCAGTGTTCATCAAGGATATTGGTCTGTAGTTCTCTTTTTTGTTGGGATCCTTGTCTGGTTTTGGGATCAAGGTGATGCTGGCCTCATAAAATGAGTTTGGAAGTTGTCCTTCTATTGCTATTTTTTGGAACAGTTTCAGGAGAATAGGAATTAGTTCTTCTTTAAATGTTTGGTAGAATTCCCCCGGGAAGCCGTCTGGCCCTGGGCTTTTGTTTGTTTGGAGATTTTTGATGACTGTTTCAATCTCCTTACTGGTTATGGGTCTGTTGAGGCTTTCTATTTCTTCCTGGTTCAGTTGTGGTAGTTTATATGTCTCTAGGAATGCATCCATTTCTTCCAGATTGTCAAATTTGTTGGTGTAGAGTGGCTCATAGTATGTTCTTATAATTGTCTGTATTTCTTTGGTGTTCGTTGTGATCTCTCCTCTTTCATTCATGATTTTATTTATTTGGGTCCTTTCTCTTTTCTTTTTGATAAGTCTGGCCAGGGGTTTATCAATCTTATTAATTCTTTCAAAGAACCAGCTCCTAGTTTCGTTGATTTGTTCTATTGTTTTTTTAGTTTCTATTTCATTGATTTCTGCTCTGATCTTTATGATTTCTCTTCTCCTGCTGGGTTTAGGGTTTCTTTCTTGTTCTTTCTTCAGCTCCTTTAGGTGTAGGGTTAGGTTGTGTACCTGAGACCTTTCTTGTTTCTTGAGAAAGGCTTGTACCGCTATATATTTTCCTCTCAGGACTGCCTTTGTTGTGTCCCACAGATTCTGAACTGTTGTGTTTTCATTATCATTTGTTTCCATAAATTTTTTCAATTCTTCTTTAATTTCCTGGTTGACCCATTCATTCTTTAGAAGGATGCTGTTTAGTCTCCATGTATTTGGGTTCTTTCCAAATTTCCTCTTGTTATTGAGTTCTAGCTTTAAAGCATTGTGGTCTGAAAATATGCAGGGAATGATCCCAATCTTTTGATACCGGTTGAGACTTGATTTATGACCAAGAATGTGATCTATTCTGGAGAATGTTCCATGTGCACTAGAGAAGAATGTGTATTCTGTTGCTTTGGGATGAAATGTTCTGAATATATCTGTGATGTCCATCTGGTCCAGTGTGTCATTTAAGGCCTTGATTTCCTTGTTGATCTTTTGCTTGGATGATCTGTCCATTTCAGTGAGGGGAGTGTTAAAATCCCCTACTATTATTGTATTCTTGTCGATGTGTTTCTTTGATTTTGTTATTAATTGGTTTATATAGTTGGCTGCTCCCACGTTAGGGGCATAGATATTTAAAATTGTTAGATCTTCTTGTTGGACAGTTCCTTTGAGTATGATATAGTGTCCTTCCTCATCTCTTATTATAGTCTTTGGCTTCAAATCTAATTGATCTGATATAAGGATTGCCACTCCTGCTTTCTTCTGATGTCCATTAGCATGGTAAATTCTTTTCCACCCCCTCACTTTAAACCTGGAGGTGTCTTCGGGTTTAAGATGAGTTTCTTGTAGGCAACATATAGATGGTTTTTGTTTTTTGATCCATTCTGATACCCTGTGTCTTTTGATTGGGGCATTTAGCCTGTTAACATTCAGGGTAAGTATTGAGAGATATGAATTTAGTGCCATTGTATTGCCTGTAAGGTGACTGTTATTGTATATTGTCTCCGTTTCTTTCTGATCTACTACTTTTAGGGTCTCTCTTTGCTTAGAGGACCCCTTTCAATATTTCCTGTAGAGCTGGTTTGGTATTTGCAAATTCTTTCAGTTTTTGTTTGTCCTGGAAGCTTTTAATCTCTCCTTCTATTTTCAATGATAGCCTAGCTGGATATAGTATTCTTGGCTGCATGTTTTTCTCATTTAGTACTCTGAATATATCATGCCAGCTCTTTCTGGCCTGCCAGGTCTCTGTGGATAAGTCTGCTGCCAATCTAATATTTTTACCATTGTACGTTACAGACTTCTTTTCCCGGGCTGCTTTCAGGATCTTTTCTTTGTCACTAAGACTTGTCAATTTTACTATTAGGTGACGGGGTGTGGACCTATTCTTATTGATTTTGAGGGGGGTTCTCTGAACCTCCTGGATTTTGATGCTTGTTCCCTTTGCCATATTGGGGAAATTCTCTCCAATAATTCTCTCCAATATACCTTCTGCTCCCCTCTCTGTTTCCTCTTCTTCTGGAACCCCAATTATTCTAATGTTGTTTCGTCTTATGGTGTCACTTATCTCTCGAATTCTCCCCTCATGGTCCAGTAGCTGTTTGTCCCTCTTTTGCTCAGCTTCTTTATTCTCTGTCATTTGGTCTTCTATATCGCTAATTCTTTCTTCTGCCTCATTTATCCTAGCAGTGAGAGCCTCAATTTTTTATTGCACCTCATTAATAGCTTTTTTGATTTCAACTTGGTTAGATTTTAGTTCTTTTATTTCTCCAGAAAGGGCTTTTATATCTCCTGAGAGGGTTGCTTTAATATCTTCCATGCCTTTTTCAAGCCCGGCTAGAACCTTGAGAATCATCATTCTGAACTCTATATCTGACATATTACCAATGTCTGTATTGATTAGGTCCCTAGCCTTTGGTACTGCCTCTTGTTCTTTTTTTGTTGTGAATTTTTCCGCCTTGTCATTTTGTCCAGATAAGAGTTTATGAAGGAGCAAGTAAAATACTAAAAGGGTGGCAACAACCCCAGGAAAATATGCTTTAGCCAAATCAGAAGAGATCCCGAATTGTGAGGGGGGAGAAAGGGGATAAAAGGGGTTCAGAAAGAAAGAAAAAAAAAAACTATTAAACTATTAAACTATTAAAACTATTAAAGACTATTAAACTATTAAAAAAACTATTAAAAAACTATTAAAAACTATTAAAAAACTATTAAAACTATTAAACTATTAAACTATTAATCTATTAAAAAAAAGAAAGCCGATAAAGAAAAATATAAAAAGAGGAAAAATAAAATATATATTAGATAAACTATTTAAAAAACGTTAAAAAAAGGAAACGGTAAAAGTTAAAAAAAATTTAGCAGAAGAAGAGAAAAAGAAAAAAAAATTGAAAAAGAAAAAAAAAATTAAATTAACTGCAAGGCTAAAAAATCATGGGGAGAAAGCCATGAGTTCCGTGCTTTGCTTTCTTCTCCTCTGGAATTCCGCCGCTCTCCTTGGTAGGTGAACTTGGTCCTGGCTGGGTTTCCCGTTGATCTTCTGGGGGAGGGGCCTGTTGTAGTGATTCTCAAGCGTCTTTGCCCCAGGCGGTGTTGCACCGCCCTTACCCGGGGCCGCGCTGAGTAATCCGCTCGGGTTTGCTGGGTTTGCTTTCGGGAGCTTTTGTTCCCTGAGCGCTTTCCGTAGAGTCCGGAGGACGGGAATAAAGATGGCGGCCTCCCGGTGTCCGGCCCGGAGGAGCCGAGAGCCCGGGGCCCCACTCCTCAGTGCGCCCTCAGAGAACACGCCCAATGACTCCCGCCACCCTGGCCTCCGGCCGCGCTCCGAGCTGACCGAGCCTGCGACCGGTCCAAGGCAACCCCAAGCTGAGAGTCACTCCTCGGCTCTGTCTCCGCAGCCGGCTTCCCCGTTCTAATACCGGTAAGTTCTGCGACACTCAGACACCCCCGATCCTTCTGAGACCCTGCGGGAGCTGAGGCCGCGCTGACCCCGCCTGGGCTTCACCCCAGTTAAGCCTCTGGAGCGATGTCCCTCAGCGGAACAGACTTTTAAAAGTCCCGATTTTGTGCTCCGTTGCTCTGCCGCTCGCTGGGAGCCGGCCCCTCCCCCCACGGTCTATCTTCCCGTCGCTTTGGATTCACTTCTCCGCCAGTCCTACCTTGCAGAAAGTGGTTGATTTTCTGTTTCTGGAATTGCTGTTCTTCTCTTCAATCTCCCGTTGGATTTGTAGGTGTTTGCAATCTTTAGATAAGCTATTTAGCTGATCTCCCGCTACCCGAAGTAGTCTCAGCCTGCTACTTCTCCGCCATCTTTACTCCTCCTCCTGTCCTGGAAGCTTTTTATCTCTCCTTCTATTTTCAATGATAGCCTAGCTGGATATAGTATTCTTGGCTGCATGTTTTTCTCGTTTAGTGTTCTGAATATATCATGCCAGCTCTTTCTGGCCTGCCAGGTCTCTATGGATAAGTCTGCTGCCAATCTAATATTTTTACCATTGTATGTTACAGACTTCTTTTCCTGGGCTGCTTTCAGGATTTTCTCTTTGTCACTAAGACTTGTAAATTTTACTATTAGGTGACGGGGTGTGGACCTATTCTTATTGATTTTGAGGGGGGTTCTCTGAACCTCCTGGATTTTGATGCTTGTTCCCTTTGACATATTGGGGAAATTCTCTCCAATATACCTTCTGCTCCCCTCTCTCTTTCTCTTCTTCTGGAACCCCAATTATTCTAATGTTGTTTTGTCTTATGGTGTCACTTATCTCTTGAATTCTCCCCTCGTGGTCCAGTAGCTGTTTTTCCCTCTTTTGCTCAGCTTCTTTGTTCTCTGTCATTTGGTCTTCTATATTGCTAATTCTTTCTTCTGCCTCATTTATCCTAGCAGTGAGAGCCTCCATTTTTGATTGCACCTCATTAATAGCTTTTTTGATTTCAACTTGGTTAGATTTTAGTTCTTTTATTTCTCCAGAAAGGGCTTTTATATCTCCTGAGTGGGTTTCTCTCATATCTTCCATGCCTTTTTCGAGCCCGGCTAGAACCTTGAGAATCATCATTCTGAACTCTAGATCTAACATATTACCAATGTCTGTATTGATTAGGTCCCTAGCCTTTGGTACTGCCTCTTGTTTTTTTTTTTTTTTTTTTTTTTTTTTTTTTTTTTTTTTTTTTTTTTTTGTGGTGAATTTTTCCGCCTTGTCATTTTGTCCAGATAAGCGTATATGAAGGAGCAAGTAAAATACTAAATGGGTGGCAACAACCCCAGGAAAATATGCTTTAGCCAAATCAGAAGAGATCCCAAATCGTGAGGGGGGATAAAGGGGATAAAAAGAGGTTCAGAAAAAAAAAAAAAAGAAAAGAAAATAAGCAATTAAAAAAGAAAACCAATAAAGAAAAAATATAAAAAGGAAAATATATATATATATATATATATATATATATATATATATATATATTAGATAAACTAGTTAAAAAACGTTAAAAAAAAGGGTAAAAGTTAAAAAAAATTAGCAGAAGAAGAGAAAAAAAATTGAAAAAGAAAAAAAATTAAATTAACTGCAAGGTTAAAAAATCATGGGGAGATAGCCATGAGTTCCGTGCTTTGCTTTCTCCTGCTCTGGAATTCCGCTGTTCTCCTTGGTATTGAAACTTCACTCCTTGGTAGGTGAACTTGGTCTGGGCTGGGTTTCTTTTTGATCTACTGGGGGAGGGGCCTGTTGTAGTGATTTTCAAGTGTCTTTGCCCCAGGCGGAATTGCACGGCCCTTACCCGGGGCGGGGCTGAGTAATCCGCTTGGGTTTGCTGGGTTTGCTTTCGGGAGCTTTTGTTCCCTGAGCGCTTTCCGTAGAGTTCCAGAGGGCAGGAATGAAGATGGCGGCCTCCCGGTGTCCGGCCCGGAGGAGCCGAGAGCCCGGGGCCCCACTCCTCAGCGCGCCCCCAGAGAACAGCGCCCAATGACTCCCGTCACCCTGGCCTCCGGCCGCGCCCCGAGCTGACCGAGCCTGCGACCGGTTCAAGGTAACCCCGAATTTAGAGCTCACTCCTCGGCTCTGTCTCTGTAGCCGGCTTCCCCATTCTAATACCTGTGAGCTCTGCGACACTCAGACACCCCCGATCCTTCTGTGACCCTGCGGGACCTGAGGCCACGCTGACCCCGCGCGGGCTTCACCCGGTTAAGCCTCTGGAGCAATGTCCCTCAGCGGAACAGACTTTTAAAAGTCCTGATTTTGTGCTCCGCTGCTCCGCTGCTCGCCGGGAGCCAGCCCCTCCCCCCGCAATCTATCTTCCCGTCTCTTTGGATTCACTTCTCCGCCAGTCCTACCTTTCAGAAAGTGGTTGATTTTCTGTTTCTAGAATTGCTGTTCTTCTTCTCTTCGATCTCCCGTTGGATTTGTAGGTGTTTGCAATCTTTAGATAAGCTATCTAGCTGATCTCCTGCTACCTGAAGTAGTCTCAGCTGCTACTTCTCTGCCATCTTGACTCCTCCCACAAGTATATTTCTAACTTACAACATAACTCATACATTGATTAAGAGACAGATCAATTAGTAAATAGAGTTCATTGACGCATCAGCAATTCTGGAGTTATGTTTAGAACAATTTATGACATTATTCGCACTCTTTCTAATAAAACTCAATAACTACATGTACCAAAACAAAGTTCTGTTTTCAGTGCAGTTACTTACTAAACATATTTTTAAAATTGCCATTCTGCTTCATAAGTGTACATTTTCCACTTACAAATCTTTCATTAATGTCATTCATAACTGGTAAGGTGCTTATAATGCCTTTGACCATCCTGCCATGGGAAATCTTTACACTGTACAAAAATAGAGACAGTTCAATATAACTTCAGGTTTTGCTTCTCAAACTGAGGAATGTAATGATTTGTCAAGGAGTATTCAAAGCCAAAAAGATAAAAATGATGCATTTTTCTGGAGCATTGATTTTACTTTGAGATTCATTTAAAAATACTTGAGCTTTTATCCTCTTCAAAATCATCACAAGAATGGGCAGGTGAAATACCATATAATATGTCAGACAATCTTATGCTTTATTTGGATGTAAAATAATTTTTTTGGATATAAAATAATTTTTAATAAATTTACATGACTCAAATGACTGAAAATTTATAAATAGAATATGTTTGTTGTTATGTAAAAATTCAAAATCTGGTGATCTTAGAAAAGAAATATATTTGAAGTGAGGAAGAGTAAATTGGCAAATCACAAGGAAAAGTTATTCTATTGTTACCAGTGTCCTTAACTGTTCTTTCTTTGTCAAAACAATCATAGCATCAAACTGTACACTTTAGTATGTCAAATATCAGGTTTAAACAACCAATTGAGTAAACTATGTCTAAACTGTTTCTGTACTAGTTGATGGTACAGAGTTGGATGAGAGCAAGTCACATAGCCATGTTATTGGTCTTGCTTATATTTAGAATATCTTTGAAGACAAGTAAAAATCACAATATTTAATGTTAAACAAACTGATGAGAATACTTTCAAGTAATATTGCAATTTTGTTTGTTTTCTCATGCAAGCTATTTTGGGAGTAATATGTCCTATATAACCAGGTTACAAAATGGAAGTGAGATCTCTTTGAGATGAAAAATGATAAAATCTGTAGTTAAATTCTTTCCATTAGCAGTTAACTTTCTTCTT
Source organism: Lutra lutra (assembly GCF_902655055.1). Lineage (NCBI taxonomy): Eukaryota > Metazoa > Chordata > Mammalia > Carnivora > Mustelidae > Lutra > Lutra lutra. The sequence continues at coordinate 195,795,548 of NC_062279.1, forward strand.
GAAAAACGCTTTTAGGAAATAGTTCTTTGGGAGACCAAGCTGTGAATGAGAGGCCTTTTGACCTCACAACAGAAAAACACGCTTTTTGAGAATTCCGGTGAGAGTAACATGAAAGTGTGCTCCATGCCAACATTTTGACCAATTCTATGCATCTCTTCTTAGTGGTTCTCTTGATATAGATCAAAACGTAGTGAGAAAAATATTTGTCATTTGTCTCCACTTACTTGGAGAGTCTGTAATATATCTGAAATATTATGATACCAAAATTTTGAAATGTCCCAATTGTTGAAACCGACATTATCATTTTTTTCAGTTGAACCAAACATCTAAAATTTGTAAACATGACAATAACATTTCATTTAAACTTTAAAAAAAAAAAAGGAGTTATTTTTCCTGCTTTCAAAGATTGGAGCTCCTGGTCCTCAAGCCTTTGGTTTTGGACTGAATTCTACCACTGGCTTTTCTTTCGGCTTGACTTCAGAGCTGACCACTGTAAGGAGGTGTAGCATATTCACGACCAGCAACCCAGCAAGATCCTGATGATCACTGAGTGCTAAAGAGTGAGAAGGAGCTGCCCATCCTGGACAAGACCAAGTTCCTGGTCCCAGACCATGTCAACCTGTGTTAGTTGATCAAGATGATCCAGCCTTGTCTGCAGCTGAATGCCATGTAGGCCTTCTTCCTGCTGGTGAACCAGCATGGCATGGTGAGCATGCGCATGCCTATTCTGGACATGTAAGTGCAGGAGAAGGATGACCCTGACTTCCTCTATATGGTCTACGCCTCCCAGGAAACCTCTGGCTTCTAAGCTAACAGTAGTGAGTAGCAAGGGGTGGGAGACCCTGTCAGGCTTTGCCCAGGGAGCTTCTGGCTTCTTAACTAAACTGCCTCAACCTGGGGTGGGCTAGGCAGGGATGCCACCCCCTAGCCAGGGGCATCAACCACACCTGCTTTGTCCTTGGGTGGATCCTGGGCCCATCATTGTTAAGGTTGCCCCCCTGGGTGTTCGCTGGGATCAGGGATGGTGGGAACAGCCAGTTCCTATAAAACATTTGTATATTGATTTTATTACTCTGGAAAAGTTGACTAATTGAGCCACTTTTCTCCAAAATCTTCAGCCTTCATTAGGCTCTGGGAGGTTCATTCTGAAACATGAGTAGTGGGTAAATAAGAACAATATATAATTCTACAACTCATGCACTTTTATTACTTTAGCAATTAACCAGGAATAATATTAATTACAGAGAATATTCACAGCGTGTGTTTTTTTTTTTATTTCTCAGAACAAATGAGTTATCTGTAAGGTCATTTAAATTAATTATCTAAATAATCAAATGTATATTAGTAGCAACTGGTAGTCTGGAAATCCATTAAAGGAATTTCTCAAATTACAGGTAAATATCTTTGGAAATTAGCACAGACTAAGCATAGAGGGCAAAAAATCAACTAAAGTGTAACATTTATGCCACAGGTGGTGAGAGTCACCCAGAGTCATCAAAGTATCCTCTCATAAAAACTGTTGCCACATTTTGCATATTTTAGGATCCTCCTTCTCTCTCCCTCTTTCTCTCTAAACAGTAGCAATCCCGAATTAAAGATCTAAAATTATTTTATGATTTGAATGAATTTGAACTTTTATCACAAGAAATTAATAGATATTATGGTAAACTATTATGCTTTACTCTGTAGTAGTGATAGATTGATAATATAAATGTTATTTTTTTTGCCCTTTATTTCAAACTTCATTTTAATCAAACTACTTCTCTTCATTAAAAGTACTTTAATGTTAATACTGAAAAACAATTTGAAACTTTGTGTTTCTTGCTTTTTCTTAAAGATTATTTTGTGAAAAAGCTGAAAATATCTTTTAAAATACAGACCATAGGATGGCAAATAAGAGGACTTGGTTGTTGATAAAGTAAAGTTGGTTTAGTTGTCAACAACTATTTTCTAGAGTATTAATAAAAAAGAAATAATGCCTTGATTTTATTATAATCAGAGTTGTTTAGAGAGCATAATTCTTTAACATCCAGAAACATTTAACTAAACAAATACTGAAATTAAACTCTCATAATATAAATATAAAATAAAGCTACAGACATACAGGGATATTGCATTTTGATTTTTCTTATTCCCATTATTGGTGAAAATATAACAAAAACTTGGTTGAAACAATAGCAAAGGAATTGCAGGAGGAATCAAAGGAAATTATCCTGCCTTCCAAATGAAGCTACTAGCTAAGAAATACAGACAACTTATCTCCTTGTTGTATGTGGTACCAGAGTGTTGCAAAAAGTCCTCTTCATAGTTGTATCTTTAAGACAAGTGCATTTCACTAGAAACTTCATTTTAGATAAATGGGTTTCCCATTTTCTGAGATTTTGAGATTTGGAAGATCACAAAATAAAGGTTACTTTTAGAAAAAGGAAAGTAATTTTATCTTTATAGACTTATCCAGAGTGTTTTGTTTTAAATGAATGGAACCTTGCACATAAGATTTATAGAATCTAAAGATAGTGGGTGTAGTGTCAAATTAATCTGTGTGATTTATTACAAATCTTCTGATGACCCTTGATCATGCAGGGTCTGAGAGCACGGCCATAATGGTTTATGTGCTACTGCTTGACTCACTGACCTTTCACCCTTGGAGTTTTAAAATCATTTTGTGGAACTCTTAAAGATACCATTAACACCAGTGAGTACTGTATTCCTTGCCTTTGGCTTTTATCTTCAGCTGCTTTTTTTCCAAAATATTCACACGAATCATGACGTCTGATAAAAGTAGCTCATGAATAGATAGGTTATCTGGCCTTCAACTGAATAAATTATTTGATAATGAATATGTTAGATTTTAGTTGTTGTTAAATAAGAATAAAGTTCTAATTATACAAGATGAGTAAATTCCAGACATCTGCTGTACAACATAGTATGAGTGATTAACTATAAGTCATGTGTACTTAAAAATTTGTTAAGACAAATCTAATGTTAAGTGTTCTTACCACACATATACATACACACATAAACACACACATAAGCACACACATACAACTCCACCCACCTCCCAAAAATCCAAAGACACAAGGAAACTTTTGGAGGTGATGGGTATGTTTATTACCTGGATTGTGGTGATGGTATCATGGATATATGAATATGTTCAAACTCACAAATTGTAGACATTAATTATGTGCAGTCCTGTATAACAATTATATCCAATATAGCTAGGAAAAAAAGATAAAATACTTATAGCTGACATGCACCTTTAATTGCCATCTCAGAAAAAAAAGTGAATAGGAGGAGGAAGAAGAAAAAGTGAATGAGGAGGAAGAGGAGGTGAATATATTTACTATTTAGGAAATATTTACCTCTCATTACAAGAAATAAATATTGTAACTAAGTATGGCAACATTTAACTAGACTTATTATAGTGGTTACTTCATAATATATACAAATATTGAATCATTATATTGTACACCTAAAACCAAGATAATACATGTCAATTATACCTCAATTAAAAAAGAAGAAATTTGCTATTTATTATTATAACAAAAAAAGTGAATAGTCATAGGACCAAAGAAATTAATGTGAGTCAAAACCCAACAAATTAGAGCTGTCAAACTTGTTATTTAGCATTGGGTTATTTAAAAAATGAACTTGATTAAATTTTTACATATGCCAATGGTCAAAGATCACCAAGAACATACCTGTAGTTGACCAAGTTGGGTTTATTACTCATTGCAGTAAGAGAGAAGGCACACCATGTGATGCCTCTCAGTAAAAGGGCGCTCAGACAGAACAACTCGTTACAGCGTTGGGCTTGTGTTAGATATGGGGGTGGACTTTAAAAAGCAATGCTTTGCTTTGTATTGGATTTTGCCAGGAAGTAGGAGTGATTCTGCCTGAGTATCTTATTAAATTATATCTAGAAGGAGGAAAAACTAAACCCACCTAAACAGATTCAAGTGTTCAATGAGATAATGGATGCAAAACAATTAATTCTTATACAATATAACTTACGTATTATAGTTACCACAATTATTTGCTTATTCTAAGAATGCTGAAAAATACGCATTTATGACATATGTTTATGTTCTTACATGTCAGTAAATGAATGTGATTTATTCTGAATGATTTTATATCTCAAACTTGATTTTCTTCATAGATGTGTTTCTAGTTTTTATAGGAATGGCAGTAGTTGAAACAATAAAAATGATTTCAACTGTCACTGTATTTGTTCCATAAGATTGTTTATAGGGTGTATAGCATACCAAAACATATATGTCATTCTAGATATGAAATATAAATTTAGACCCTAAAGCATATCTCAGGGAAAGTTTCTGTAAACAGTGTATATTATTCTTCAGTGGTGAAAGGATGACTTTCAAATTAACTAGTCTTGAAATTTTAGCTCTGCCATTTACTAAGTTTGGGATCTAAAAGCAATCATCTCATTCACTAAGGTTCATTTCCTGACCTCTAAAATGATATCTGTACCATTTATTTTATTGATGTTTTTTAAAGAATATATGGAATACTGTATGTACCATGGCTAGCATATAGCACATTCTTCACGATAGCTCTTATTTTATTAATAAGTACTTTAAAATCTGCTATTTCATAAAGGTGGGGTGGTATAGGGAAATGATGAAGGACAGGTTGTGATTTTCTGTTTCTTGATATTCAGAAGTTACTACTTTGCATGTACAGTGAATGTCTTGAGTTAAAAGAGGAATATGTTCTCAGTTTCACTCAAAGCCACAGTAAATAAATGACAGACCAGCATTTTAGATTTAAGTTGTTTCATGTTTCACCAGAACAAGAATTAGAAATAGAAGCATAGGAAGAGTAATTTGATAGATCTCATGGTGACTTTAAAGCTAAGCACATCTTATGCATACAATGGCCTGAGAGAAGTAATTCAGTATATAGCTGTAAGTGTAATATTAATAACAAATTTTCCTTTATATTAGTTTGGTGGGGAAAGAACAAATAACAGATAAATTCATGAATTTATTTGTTTTTGGCTTTAGATTAAAGTCTGGGATAAACAAATGGAAATGAACTCAAAGCAGTCCTTCCTTATTCTGTTCTTTATTCATGTATGTATTCTACAAATATTTTTGAATACATATTATGTAAAAGAATCTGATCTAAGAGTTTTATTGGAACAACACAGATGAAATTCTCATGGAGCTCACACTTAGTAATCTCAAACCTTATTTGGCAATATTGAAGAAAACAGTTTTATGCCATAGTAACTGACCTAGTCACAAAGAAAAAAATGAATAGAGAGAAAAATATTGTAAAGACTTAGTTTTCATTTTATTATGTTCTTTTTTTTAACTAACAGTATTTCAAAAGCCATATATTTTTTTTTCCCCCAAATTGACTAGCCTAATCTCTTTGGGTTTTCTCTTTCTTTCCTGTCATGGATAAATACTGCATAGAATTGCAGGTACAGACTAACAACATTGGTTTCATCTATTTATCCTGATTATCAGAAGTTACCATCATTTTAAATACATTTAAGGAGTACATGAGTTTGAAAATTCCTTAAGGGAGTACAATGTCACAGAGCACTGTCTTAGATAAGGGCTTTATCTATTATTATTTGTATTACTACAACAATCTCCTAACTGGTATCCCTGATACTCACTGGGCTTATCTCCTTCCCATCAATTATTTAGTGAAAAAAAAAAAAAATCCAGTATCACTAAAGCAATCACGATCATGTCAGCTTTTGCATAAAATCCTACACAAGCTTACTTGAGTCTTCTGAATAAATGAAACATTCCCATGCCTTGCTTATGCCTTGTAATTTTGCTTCCTCACTCCCTATTTCCAGCCAAACTCATCTATGTGGGAAATCCCAGATGAAGATGTGCTGGGTTATCTTTCTCTGACACTTCACACCTAATATTTGGTCTTACTACATCCAATTAGTGCATCTGACCCTTTCTAGACTTCAGCTGACCCAAGATGTTTTCATTACTTACAAGGGACCCCTTGATCAACCTTGTCCCAGGGGCTAGGTTAAGTGAGTGCTTCATAATCCTCTATCTTTCCCTCTCTCTAGTACTTGCCAAAGTTAAGGTATTTCTGCTGATGTATCTTTTTTCCTTTAGCCTGTAGGCTATTTGAGGTCTATTCATTTTTCCTTTGCCTAGAACATCTCTTGGAATGTAGTTGATGCAAAACACGTATATGCTGAATGAATGAAAAGTACTCTTTATACAATGTCATTAACACTGTACAGTTCCATGATTCTTTACTTTAAACCCATAGAACGAGAATGTCCCAGAATTCAGACTCTTTAGATAGATCATCCATTCAGAAAGGTAATATGGTGCAAATACTGCGGATTATATAACAACCCAGTGGATTGAGGAACAATATTAAGTAATGCAGTAGGTTAATTTTTTGTAGCAATACATATGAATATTCCTACTAAGTGGAGTAAATAAATACTAGTAAATAGCCTCATCACAATGGCATTGTGATACATGGATACCTGTAAAAAGACACACTCAGCTGAAGTCAGATTTTACTAATCAAGAGTTTAGTTCAAATTGGCTGCAAATGAGCTACTGAATTAAAACTTAAGTTACTTAGGGGCGCCTGGGTGGCTCAGTGGGTTAAGCCTCTGCCTTTGGCTCAGATCATGATCCCAGGGTCCTGGGATGGAGCCCCGCATCAGGCTCTCTGCTCCATGGGAAGCCTGCTTTTCCCTCTCTGTCTTCCTGCCGCTCTGCCTACTTGTGATCTCTCTCTCTCTGTCAAATAAATAAATAAATAAAATCTTTTAAAAAATTAAGTTAATTAATTAATCTTCGGTTTTTAGGCCTTTCTGCATTTCAGAATCGCACACTAGGCATTGCAGGTCTTTGTGAGTATGGGGATTTAGCCACAGCCACAACAAGTGATTACTTAAATATGTTTATTTTCCAGTTATAAAAATGCATCTCAAAGGTTCAGACTTTGTATGTTTTGCTCATTAGCAGACACATTTTCCCTATGAATTACAAGAACACCTGAATTTATTCTTTTCCTAGTTACCCAATAATGAATTTGTATTTTTCATCAAAATTAAAAGTGAGTTTTCTGTATGTGGTAGAAGTATTAACCACTTTGCCTATTAGACAAAACATACTTTAAAATATGTTTCTCCTTTCATTTATTGTTTTTTTATTATGTAGAGATTCAATAATTATTTTATCTCAACAATGTCATTCCTTTAAAATTATATGCCTGTGTAGTGTGTGTGTGGGACGGGGGGAGTCCTTTTCTTTTATTCTGATGTCAATATTTCAAAACAAAACTCTGAAATTTCTTTTGAAAGTGATCACCATTTTCTCCAGGACATGTGACTCTTGTAATTTCTTTCTTTCATTCATTTATTGAATCATTCTATGAAATGAAAGGTATTTCAGTAAACACACCAACGCTCCTGACATATACCACTCATTTGGAGAGGTTCCTCTTGTGGTATATTCACAGGGTAACTCTTAACCAATTTTCTCCATACTTGTTAAAGTTGAATTTTAGTCACTGGAACCCCTGCAGTTAGCTTATGGGAAGGACAGATTTTTTGTGTGTCTGTGATTTCTGCAGGTTTCTTCACTGCTACCATGACATGGTCTTGAAAATTTTTCACTATAGTTAAAGATATGAAAATTTATATTAAAATAGAAGAGATTACAGTCCATGCTAAACCTTTTTGGAGAGAGACTGAAGAAAAAGAATTAAGCTGATTCTGCTTGCCCCCAATATGTGGTTGCAGACTACCAGCCTACTAGCTTGGCTGTGTACATGTTGCAATTTGATATTGTAGTTGAAAAGCGGCCAACTAACAGGGAATTGTAGTAATCAAGTTGTTGGAGGAAAAAAAAAAAATCAATGTACTGAGCAGACTTTCAATCTTATTATAAGAGCAACACAAGTAAAGACAGGCAATGGTCCTCTTCTGCCGGCAGCAGTGTGCATAGAAGGAGGAGGAAAAAAAAAGAAAAATGACTTTATCGTTAGGAAAAGATATCATTCAAAAGAGCTTTAAGTGTCTAAATAAATCCTCAAATCATGAAATTACCATTTCATCAGACATAAAACAAAGTGCTGGTTAACTGCAATTTAAATGAGTTAATGGAATTTTTAAAATTATGTGTTTGAGTTGAATTGTAAGAAATGGGATTATAACTGTTGTTGCAAAGTTGCATAAAACTCAGGAAAACTAGCATAGTATACTAATGTTTAAATATAGGTAAATGTGGGGCGCTTGGGTGGCTCAGTGGGTTAAAGCCTCTGCCTTCGGCTCAGGTCATGGTCCCGGGGTCCTGGGATCCAGCCCCACATCAGGCTCTCTGCTCGGCAGGGAGCCTGCTTCCTCCTCTCTCTCTCTGCCTGCCTCTCTGCCTATCTGTGATCTCTGTCTGTAAAATAAATAAATAAATAAATAAAAATAAATATAGGTAAATGTTAGCTAGTTACAGTACATGGCTCCGTTTCATAAACCTTTCCAAATATGATTATCCAGAGTAGCTTGGATATTGCAAATTGACCCAAACCAGATTTGGTATCTTTCTTTCACTCAGTGCCATACTTCATGTCTAGGAGGAATAAGGGAGGAGAAATTAGGCAGGATCAGAAGACAGAGAGGAGAAAAGAGGGGAGACAAGGAAAGAAGAATCATACACGAACCAGTGCGGACTATTCTCCTGGGGGCAGCTAAGGCCTAAATCAATCTGGGGCTGCTCTTGAAATGCAGGCATACGTTTCAAGCATTATATTAAAATTTCATGATCAATAACGCCGAAAGCTGCAGAACATACAAGCAAAATAAGTGCTGACAATTCACCAGCATCTGAATTTAATAAAATGTCATTTTCCAGCCTCAGCAGTAGTGCCAGGAAGAGATGGCTGTCCTGATTAGAATCTGTCAAATGAATCTCCATTTGTCAGGTAGTAATAAACTCAGAATAGTACCTTTTGTTCCAGCTTGTGTTTACTCTCCAAAATAGAGGAGTCAATTCATATTCTAATATAATTCTACTGTTTTCAACACTGAGTGAACAAATCAAACAAAGACCCTCCCCAGCCTGCCCCCCAGGTGGGGAGGAAATCCAATATTATTTACAAACTTTGATTCTATATGTAGATAACCCCAAGACTTGATGATTGGTTCTTTCTGTTAAGCAGGCTTTTGTTACCTGGCTCATCTCCCTCTCAGTGTAGTTTTATCATCTTGGGAGTCTTTTACCCGTTAATTGTTAAGACCATGGGAAATGTTGCCTTCCATACTTACTGAGAAAGGTGATATCATTTACTTAAGATATTCTGCATGGAATTAGACACTTGAAGGTAAATATCTAGAAAAATCATCAGTTTCAGCTTAAAGGAAACTTCCATTCATTTGAAAGATGATTTAAAATGCTAGGTTAAACTTGAGAAAGCATGGTGATCTAGGAGATACCACATTTGAGTGACTGGCCATAGATATGATTTCTACTGTCCTCTTTTATTATTGAATAAATAGTTAAGAAAGACCGAAAAACTTGGTGGGTTTTTACAAAAATTTTTTTTTCACAAAATACTGTATTTTTATTTGGTTTTATCTATTTTTAAATACCACTATAATCTTATAATTATTATTAACACACGGTATTTGCATAGTCCTGACCGGTGTTCTTAAGTGCTGAGAGTTTCCCTTAAGTTGGTACACTACCACCTCACCATCTTGTCCATGATTATTTTTCTATCAAAGTATTTCTTCAGGGACTGATTTAGTTATTCATTTACTTCATTCAATTAATCAATATTCACGGATAAGCTAAGCTTCAGACTCTATGCTCAGTACCTGAAGGGTGTCGCGGATTGACTGCTGCTGGAATTTTCTGGACATTTCTCTCTCGTTTGATCTGTATTCTGAACCCACTCATTCTTGTTTTATCTCTTCCACGATGGTTAGAGCTCTGTCTAGGAAATAAATTTCTGAATTTGTGAGGGTGTATAACTAAGATTGTTTAGAATAGATTCGAATAGGTGGTGTTAGATTAGAGAGAAAGCGTTTAACTCTGAAAGCTGTGATTTTTTGAAAAGAAAACTTTAGTCATTTTTTTTTTTAATTAAAACATGGAGTTGGCTTAGTGTGATTTGTTTGCAGCCTATAGTATACATATTTTAACTGTGAGTTCACCTGCAGGATGAAAGGAAGTGTTGTAATTTCTCAAAATCCATTATGAAAAAGTGAGATTTGGATAGACTCTGGATATGTAAATCCCTATAATGTGTTGCATGTAAAATTTACTTAGAAAAGTGAAAGGAGGCAGAAGTATTCTGTAACTAATGAAGATAATGAAAACAGAAAAGTTTAAGTCATTAAAAATAAAATCAAGTTGCAACCTATTTCTTTCTTTTACCAAAATATGCTCTCTTACATTCAAGAGGGTTTCAGATACGGCATTTTAACTTTTCCCTTTTGGAGAATAACCACGTCATAATTAACCAAGCATAACATAATAAGCCATAGAAAGTAAAATAAACCATACTTTTATCAGAAAAGTGCTTCATCTTATGTTCATTGAAGAAAGTCTTACTATGGATATAAGTGGACTTATATTTGCTAGATCGATCAGCACATTGAATTTTTTGGGTTGTTACTTGTTTTTACAATACATGTAGTATGTAGTAAACCCATTATCTACATTTCCCCTACAGTTTTTTGCTAGTACTACAAATAGTACTACAAATAGAAATTCTAATTATAAAAGCTCTTCTTTCAAAAAATGAATGAATGAATAAATAAATAAATAAATAAAAGCTCTTCTTTCTATTTGTTACTTTCCCTAGTACTTATATAAAAACTTATAAAAACTAAGTTGATAACCATAAAATCATCATTTGTCATCCTTTCTTTTTACAAATGTGCGTATTTACAGCCTCTTTTAGCAGCAGTGGCTGTCATTAGTGACTGATAGTGAAAGGTCCCCCAATAATGGGTCCATGATTAAAGGAGCGAGACTGATACAAAGCGAAGGTCAAGCAAAGCTTTATTTCGCTCCAAGCATCAAGATTGAAACCGAACGCTCGGGGCCGCACCTCTTACAGAGAGGGCGACCTCTCTCTTTTTCACAGACTAGCTTTTAAGGGCAAAGGTTATGTGGTTGGGCCTGGCCACGCACAGGTGGCCAATGAAATTGTAACACAGAGAAAGCTGCACAGTCCTGCTAGGTAACATGTAAGTGACCAATTGAATTACAATTTACCCTATAGTAGACATTTGAACTAGCCTATCACCTTGGTCAGAATTCGGGCCCAAAAGATGCCCAAAGGGCGGGGCCCATACTCCTTGGTAACTAGGGAGACAGTATGCGCCCCCCACTGATTCGATGTGTCCACCTGGCCAGACCCACTGTTGTATTTGGGCTTTGTTACCTGGGACTGGTTTCTGGGACTTGTTTTTAAGTAAGTCCCCTGGGGGGAAGGGAAGCAGGGTCAGTTTAAGTTTTACTGCATCAACAGCAAAATCACTGTCTAACCCAAGATGGAATCCCTCTGGCTAAATAGGCCCTTACAATAGAATTAAATAATAATCTTCAATAACACCTACTAGACATTACTCACTGAAAGTTTGTTGACTAAAAAGATGGAAGGCTTCCTCCTTGAGTGGAAATTTTACCATTTCTTTATTTCAAAAATTTACCAGGAATTTGAGTATTAAGCTAGGAAAAATGCTATAATACTCTGAAATTTATAAACATTAAGATTTTGGCAACATAGCTTACTTAGGTGAAAAAAAGTTTGCTTATATATTTAAAATATGTTCACATAGTTATAATAAAGTATATTTAAATTGACATAGTTTTTATGGTTGGACAATGGAGGAGAAAGCACAGCATGTACTTAGTCATTTCTTTACCTCTAAAACACTTCTTTCTTGTTCCATTTCTCTTTTTCCTTCTTTTTTCAATCACTGTAAATTTGTGTGGATTTACTTATTCTACATATCCCTTTGCATTTCTATGCATAGCAATGTTTGCACATTTCCAGCCATCTCTATCTTTCATACAGAGAGAAGCAGTGTTATATAAATAGTGGAATCTGAAAACACAGGTCATGAAATTCATGCAGTGTTGTTGAATTCAGAGTAACTTTTCAGTTATAATTGACTGTGTGCCCAGATGCATGTAACTTACTCTTTGGGATTTATAGGAAAGTATACTTCTCTAATTGCCACGGATGCCGTCTAATTCATAACCCTCCCACATCCTATGAATTAATCTATGTGAAAATGTATTCCTTGTTACTCAGAAGGCTAAATTTTAAAGTTAATTTTTAGTGTACTGTCTATTAATGACATAAAGGTTAAATTTAGGCAATAATGTATACTATCTTTATAAGACACATGAGAGTATTTTCATACTGCCACGTCATATGAGCTAGTCCTCAGATACAGATTACTACACAAATGACAAGACAGAATTTTGATTTCATGACAGAATAATCAGGTATATATGTGAGACTATGAAAGTTGTGTTTCAGTTTTGTGGGGGTTTTTTTGTTGTTTTTTTTTTTCCTAAATCGTGCTGAGTCATTGAGCCCTACTTTCTGACAGAGGGTCAAGGGAAGATGGTGACAGTAATGACATTAATGGGGTATAATCACTTCCAACAATATCTATTTCTATTTTCTATAGGAAATAAATTAACATGGACCTTTTGTTCATTTCTTCCCTCCCTAATCATCACTTTAGAGATATACGTTTTAGTCCTTTTTTCTTCATCTTCTGGAATATCTGTAAATCTAATTGGATCATTCAACCTATGTGTCCTCTTTTTACCTTCCTTTCAGCCACAGATAATTTGCAATATGGGCCACTAATTTACTTTAAGTTTTGCTAGTATATATTTTCTTTTCATAATTTCTATTTTCTTTCTTTTTTTTTTTCTTTTATTAAATTTTAAGGCAACTAGTCCTTGCATCCTTGTTTCTAATCTCCCATCTTTCCCTCATACAGATAACTTCAAAGCAAATGGACAAGCATTGCTTTACCTGGAAGCCTGAAGGAACCAATGATGATAGATCGCATGTAAGACAAGAATTAATGATTAGGAAAGGATAGTTAAAGTCATATGGTAAGTATTCAGCATTTTAATTTCAGATTCATATTCACTGCTGGTGTCATAATGGGTATTATGTATTTGTCTGTGAAGTCACTATTTTATATGATTGAATTCCAAGCACTGTCTCAAGGAAGATGACAAAGATATTATTGTTTCTAACTGACCACTGACCGCTTAGAAGTATGAGTCAGGACTTCTGGTTTCCAGTCTCACATGCCCGGAGCTTGGAAGGTGTCACTCCATCCTAACAAGTAAAAAAACTGAACAAATTAAGAATCAGTAGTGTTTTAAAGATCTATCAAAGAAGTGAGGTCATAGGGGGAGCCACTATCCCAATGAGACAGATACAGAGAATCACAACTAATAGGAGTAGAAATTTAGGAACAGAAATCTCCACAAGAACCAGTGCCAGGGTAGGAGAACCTGAACTGCAGTTGATAAACTTCTGGCGGCTTAGTGTTGACAAGTTTGAGAGTTAAAACTGTAGGAGGGTTCAGTGATAGGCAGGTTTGCTGTACTTTTATGGGTTTTACTATCAGGAGCCCTGGCATGTTCTCACACTAAAGATCAGTGAGAAATCCCCTCATGTTTTTTGTAGGGAGAAGGGAAAAGTAACCTTCCGAAATATGCCCAGAGCATTCTTTTCTTCTTGAGAAGGCCTTGCCCTCAGAAGAAACCATTTTCCCAGAGTGTAAGCCATGGGAATGTAAATGCCCCACTCCAGTTCTCTCTAGCCTCTCTGTGCCACCTAAGGGGAAGGGAAAACTCAGAAGCACAGTTCTACATGGAGCATTACAATTGATTAAGAGAAAATAAAATGAAAATATGATGTATGTGGTTATCAGTTTTATTTTATAAATTACCAATGTTGAGAGAGATTCTGGGGGCAGGAACAGACTTGCAGTGTGAAGGAGGATGATGCTACAGTTTCTAAAAAACAAAACAAAACACAATGAAGATGTAAAAAAAATATGATTCATTTTATATGTAAATTTGGCTAGACTATGGTATCCTTTGTCCAAACATTATTCTAGATGTTTCTCTGAAGGAATTTTTCAAATGAGCTTAGCCTCTAAAACAGTAGATCTTGAATAAAGCCAATTACCCTCCATAATGTGGTTGGATCTCATCTAATAAGTTGAAGGCTTAATAAAAAAAGACAGATTTCCCTGTAAGAATAGGGTATTGTCCTGGGAGACCGACTGTTAGGGTCCATAATCAAAGGAGCGAGACTGATACAAAGCGAAGGTCAAGCAAAGCTTTATTTCACGCCAAGCATCGAGAATTAAACTGACCGGTCAGGGCCATCTCTTGCAAAGAGGCGACCCCTCCCAGCCTCACAAACTAACTTTTATAGAGGTAGTTTAGCCGGGCTATACACAGGTGGCCAATGAGATTGCAATACACAGAGAAAACTACACAGTCGTGCTAAGTCTGCCACACACAGAAAAAAAATGCTAGGTAACACGGGTAGCCAATTGAATTTCAATTTACCCTAGTAGATATATGCACACCCCACTGATTGGATGTCTTCACCTGGCCTGACCCGCCCTTGTATCTAGGCTTTGCAAGTAAGTTCCTCTGGGAGGGGCAGGGTCAATCTAAGTTTACTGCATAGGGTCAATCTAAGTTCACTACATAAACACAAAATGACTCCCTCTGGCCAACCAGGCCCTTACACTGACTTTTGACTCAAACTACAGCTCTTCTTTGGGGCTGCACGAAAGATATATATATATATATATATATATATATATATATATATAATCTCCTTAGGTTAAGAAAAGCAGGATAAATATCCCATAATTTTCCTATAAACATGGAATATTATTTTTAAAAAAAGAGCAAATAGAAGATACATTAATTTTTCAGAATTTCTGAATGCTATCTTTTAGACATAACTTTCCCTGCTTTTATAAAGCCTTTTCCTATTTGCTTTCTAGATATAAACATGTAACACTTCCCAACTAAAGGGTTGTAATAAAGAATCACAATTTTTTTTTCAAAAACAACAAAAAAACCTTCAAATTAAATTAAAATTGAAATTGCTTCAGCCTAACAATCAACATTTCCAGAAATACTGTTTATGAAATTCTTTAGAATACTGACAGATATTCCCAATTTATTCACTTAAAGCAGATAACTTCTTAGTTTTCTAACTGAATTTAAATTTCAATATCTATGATCTTAAGTAAAAATATGATAGTTCCAAGTGTTCCCATCAGTGATTGAACATATATTGCTATCTTTGTCTAGTCAGATATTCTTGGATTTTCCATTAATTGAAATATCTCATTATTTAACTTATTTATTAAAGTGTTTATTCAACAAATATTTATATGGATGCAGTGCTAAGTAGAAGAAATCCAACAGAAGTTGAGAAAGCAATATTCCTATCTTCACTTAGCTGATACTGTTAGGAGGAAATACAGACAAGAAGGCAGCTACAGAATGGAGGACTAGTGATATGAGGGATAAATGAAGGATTCTATGAAACAATGAGAAAAACCTGCCACAATCTTAGACAGGAATTAGCGCCTATCCACATGTAAAAATATGATTCAGATAAGGTATAGATGAGAATTAGGAGATGAAGAGGCAGACCTGAAGCATTTTAAGTTGAAATATTAGATATATAAATATTCAAATATAAGAAAAATCACAGCAAGTTTCGATTACTAAATAGTTTAGTAATGGTGGGTTATAAAGATAATTAAGTTGTTAAGAGCACTTGTTTTACAGCTTTACAGAACTTTAAGATAATAAACTTGTATTGTTTAAGCTGCTGAATTTGTGATACTTTGTTATAGCAGCCATAGGATACTACTACTATATATATCAAGGCTAATGCCAATTACTCTTCCATTGTTCTATAGCTCGAAAATGGTGGAACTGATAATTATATTGCACCTAATATTTCTTCTGCTGATTGTCTAACAAAGAAATGATTCACAGCTCTGATTAATTCATCTGCATCCCTTTGATACGTTAATAGTATACAAATAATTAAGAAGTATGTATTTAAAAGAACATATTTAGGACTACTGTTGGGCATAACAAGAGAGCATCTATGTGAGAAGAAAATATTACACATATATATTCAGAAATATTTTAACTATGAATATAGTTAGATAAATGGAATGAAGAGTGTCACTTTTTGAAAATTCACCAAAAAATTTCTAAAGATCAAATGGGCCTGATTGACTATAGTCTATCCAGTAATATAATTTTCCAAATGAAAAAATAGTATCTTTTAAAAACTATAGACCTTTTCAGTACCTTGAGAAAGCCATAGTTGAATGTGTAAAATAGTTAAATTTGTGAAGCTTTCCCTTTCTTCCAACCTCTCATTGGGTGTCTCTTCTCATTTTGGTCCTCATTGCCATCCCACAAGGGAGATACCTTCACTGTGACAACCTATCTAGTCAGTGTGTTAATGTAGACTTCTTTATCTCCCTGCCCCTCATTAAGACTTATTGTCTCCTTTTCTTCAGAAAATTATTCTTTTTTAAGCCTTCAAATTGTAAAACATTAATTCTTTGTCAAAAATGTTAAGAAATTGTTGGGATGCCCGGGTGGCTCAGTGGGTTAAGCCTCTGCCTTTGGCTCACGTCATGATCTCAGGGTCCTGGGATCCAGCCCCACATCAGGCTCTCTGCTCAGCAGGGAGCCTGCTTCCCCCCCTCTCTCTGCCTGCATCTCTGCCTACTTGTGATCTCTCTCTCTGTGTCAAATAAATAAATAAAATCTTTTTAAAAAATGGTAAGAAGTTGTTGGAAAAAATATTACCGAATTTCAAAGACTGAAAATTTTAACTATGCACACTTTCATAATGTTATAAAGAAATATATTTTTAGTAGTGAAAATGCAGGACAGTCCTCCTTCCTCTTAGGAGATATATAAATGTGTGTATACACACACACACACACACACACACACACACACACACACCCAGGAAGGCAACTGGATTCTTATTTAGTGAAATAATTGTTTCTGTTGCAAAAAATATTTATAAGGTTCTGCTTTCATATTAGATGATACTGGAAAGAAAGAATAAAAGTTTCAAAGGCAAGCAAGTAAGCAACATCCTCTTCTACCTTATTAGCAGAACTCTGCTATTACAAGATGCTTGGTCCTAAGGGATAGATCTTAATGGAAGTCAAATAGGAAAATTCCACTCCACACTTCTCAGCTTCAGTTGCAGCTATGATTGGACATACAAAGCAGGTCAGACTAATGTGACTAAACAGAAGCCCACTCTAGGGAACTTTAAGGAACTGGGAAGAATCTGGCTTCTGGGAAAACATGTACTTTCTCAAACAAAACAAAACAAAAAAGAATGCAGATATATAGATATATATATCTATCTGCAGATAGATATATATGCCAGACAGCCAGTCAGCCAGTGAATCCTACTTTCCATCCTGCCTTGAAAACCGAAAATGACAGGGTATGCAGCAGCCATATTATGACCATATAGGAAAAGCCAAAGAATCAGATGTTGGCTCTGACATAATTCTTTGCAGCTAAACATATTTGGTATACTGGCAAATTAGTCCTACTCCTCAAAAAAAAATTAATTAATAAGAAAACAGAATCATCATAAATCTACCAGATGAATCAAACTTAAAGAATATAATCTGTTTTTAACGTTTAAAAAGTAAAAATAGGTTATGATAAACTTAACTAAGTTTACTGCTCCTATAATTGGAAAAAGAAGGTAGATGTTGCTTGTTGTCATATTAACCCCTGGCATTTTATATTCCTTAATAATTTGAAATTTTTGGATAATGTGAAATTGTGGTAAATTCTGAGTGCTGGTGTGAAAGTATTACATGAGTTAACACATGTATTGCACATAGAACAATGTGTGACATATAGTAATCCCGCATGTGAGCAATAACTATTTTTATCATATATGCCACTATCAAGCAAAACACAATCTAGAGGGGCGCCTGGGTGGCTCAGTGGGTTAGGCCGCTGCCTTCGGCTCAGGTCATGATCCCAGGTCCTGGGTTCGAGCCCCGCATCGGGCTTTCTGCTCGGCAGGGAGCCTGCTTCCTCCTCTCTCTCTGTCTGCCTCTCTGCCTAGTTGTGATTTCTCTCTGTCAAATAGATAAATAAAAAAAAATCTTTAAAAAAAAAAAACACAGGGGTGCCTGGGTGGCTCAGTGGGTTAAGCCGCTGCCTTCGGCTCAGGTCGTGATCTCAGGGTCCTGGGATCGAGCCCCGCTCGGGCTCTCTGCTCAGCAGGGAGCCTGCTTCCTCCTCTCTCTCTGCCTGCCTCTCTGCCTGCTTGTGCTCTCTCTCTGTCAAATAAATAAATAAATAAATCTTAAAAAAAAAAAAAACACAATCTAGAGATTTTTAAAATATAATGCACTCAAACAGTTTATCCAAAGCACAATTGATATTTTATCCTTGTTTGCAATATAAACAATTCATGGAGGAGATATGTTCTACAGAAGTGATAAATGAAGCTACTGGGAAACCTAAAGACAACATTTAACACTATAATATAAAGGCACTTATTTAATCTAAAACTTGTATATCTTACACAGACACACACATATCCTTATACATACATATACATGGGATCAAAACAAAACTTCAGGAAGCAAATGCCCATTACTTCCGATCTGTCATAGACCACCAAAAGAATGTATTGGCCCTTTCAGAAGTATGTCGACATCCATCATCACTCAACAGGTACTTAACTCCAGTTTACTTACTTTCTATCAATGGTTCATGAAAAAGAGTCTTTTACAATATGCTATTCCCTCTACACTGACTATTTGATAAATGAAGATTGAATACTAATAATAAATTATTAACTTCTAGTACCTCAAATGGTGTTGAATACTTCCAAGCAGTGCTAAGGTCTGTATGATTGCTTAATCATATCTCAGGGGATTGTCGAGAACTCCATTGAAATGGAAATTAACTGTGTTTTATATCTGAATATACAGTGGTTTCTCCTTAGTGTAACCACTTCAGGCATGGGTGATTTGTGACCATTAATTAGGTAATTGAATACAAATTAGGTTCTTTTGCCCCAAAGGAAAAAGCTTAATTTTCAGATACTCAGTAGCTGTTGGCCATTTGTTGTACTCGTGGTTTCAGTTGAACTTCCCACAAATTAGCTGTATTATCTTGTGGTAAAACAATCATTCAGACAGAAGAGATAAATCAACTAATCACTATCCTTCACAAAATCACAAAACCTTGAAGACTGGACATGTAAACAAGATAAAATCTTTTAAGTAGTCAAGACTTACAAATCATCAACCTTTGAAAAATCTCACGGGTACTTTATTAGTTTGTATAATCTAGGCTGGGGTAACAAATAGACACTATAATCTTAGTGGTTTATCAAAGAATATGTTGGGGCACCTGAATGGTTCAGTCAGTCGAGTCTCTGACTCTTGATTTCGTCTCAGGGCATGATCTCAGGTTAGTGAGATGGAGGCCTGTGTCAAGCTCAGCCCTCAGCAGGGAGTCTGCTTGAGATCCTGTCTTTCCCTCTGCCTCTGACAGAGTTCACTCTCTGTTCAAGCTCACTCTGAAACTCTCTCTCTCTCCCAAAATAAATAAATAAAATCTTTTTAAAAAGTAAAAAAAAAAAAAAAAAAAAAAAAAGAATATCTGTGCAAGTGTTCATAGCATGGGGTGGGGGGACTGTTCTTCTTATACAATCTTTCTGGCACTCAGATTGCCAGACATTTGTTCATCTTTGGCATTGGTTTCCAACATCAGCCTGTGCAAGTCTGAGTTGCCTGTGTAGTCAAGTCTAAGTCGCCACTGTCGTTTTCCAGCTGGAAGAAGAGGGAAGAGGTAGGATGGGAGTGCATGGAGATTTTTATGTTCTAGCATGGAAGTACCACTCATTACTTCTCAAATGCATTGGCCTTGGGTTCAATCACAGGGCCACACCTACAATGGAACTTGGAAAATGCAGTATGACTATGCACCCAGGAAGAAAAGAACCTGGTTTTTGACTGATGAATTAAAAGTCATTGTTGGAGAATACTTAACTGAATATGTCCACTAAGGAAGGAAGGGACTTAAATAGCATATTGATGAAAGGATAAAATAAATTCCAGTAAAAAATGGAATGAAATGAAACATAATTAGGAAGATGCACTCACTATCGTCACCTGAATGCACTTCTGCCTGGAGGGTGGGGGTTATAGGTGTTTCCATATGTCTGAACCTCTACTGCTTTTCTTCTATCACAAAGCTTTATTAGAGTGTGAAAACTAGTAAAGGGAGAGTACATGATGAACTTGGCACGGATGCAACCCTCTTCACTTTAGAATTCTCCATATGTCAGGCATAAATTCAGTTTAGAAACTTACCAGTATTCTCTGGTCAGTATTCCCTAAATTACAAAAAAAAAAACAATTATTTAATTTAATATGCCATGAGTACTACTGAATAACGCGGATTTTTGTAGAAATGTGCTGGCAGTGAACGCTAATATAAAGATCAAAGTAGACCATCCATCTATGGAAGGGGTCAAGAGACTTCTCAGAGGAAAATAACTTTTATTATCAGTTATCTTGGCAAGACTTTGATACAGGATTGGCAGATGAAAATATGGATGTTTTCCCTTGACAAATAGGAAGTTAAAAACTGATGCCTGAGAGAGCAGTGATCTAGTACCTGAAGTCAGGGGGCAGTAGTAAAGTCAGTCTGAGGCACAGATGCAGAGGAAGAGCCATTAGCAAGTGGTCTTGTCAGAAGAGAGAAATGAGAGTAGAAGAAGTGAGGGATGTGATTCTCAGTGTTTATGGGAAAATTTCTCCAAATTACAAAGAACACAGTTAGGGAAAAGCAAATTTCTAACAACTTGAGAAGACTTGTGTAATGGAAATTTGTGTCATAGGAAACGTTCCCAAGTATTATAACATACAACATAAGGAAATTTAATCAGTATTCATGGTCTTTATTTTCCAAATCATTCTTACAAATAGTATGGAATCCTGGTATATGGTTAAACAAGTTGCAATTTTTGTTTAATATTTTGAAGTTATTTTAATCTATTGTAAATTAACTGACAATTTGGTTAAACTTTATGCCAGGGATTTTTTTTTTTTTTTAAACAGGATATCTCGATTTTAAGATGCAAAGAAGCTCTCAAATTAGGTGGAGCCTATGGAAAAAATCAAATACTTTTTACAATGTTATACAATACTTCATAGGATCTGTAATATATAGGAAAAGTTAACATGATGTTTAGATTCATTTTAAATAACCCCACATATATTGGCTAATTATGAATATCTAAGAAGTGTAGAGACTATCATCTAGATCTAGTCCAATTAAATGTGGGATTAAATTACCTAATAATAATTCCTTAGTTTTGTATAGGACTCTGCAGACAAATTTTGTACAGGGCTCCACAGATCTTTGATAACTATAACTGGATGATTTTTATAATAACCCGGTATAATTAACAAGCTGGTATTACTATCAAAAATCACATCTGCATATAGAGAAAACAACCTACGTGGTAAATAACCTGCTTAATGTTAAAAGCAAACACATAGACACACATATATCAAAAACAAAAAGAAAAAAGACCAAATATGAAAACAAAGGGTAAGAACAACAGCAAATAAGCAAGCTTTCTGATCTGCAGGTCAGCATTCTTTTCATTAGACACTGCTGGAGACAAATTGTCTGATGTACCTGAAGTAATCCTAGAGACCATTGGAAAAATTGTTGGATCCCCAAACTTAATACTAGTTCAAAACTGAATTGTTTATCTGAACTTTTTAACTTCCTCCCATTTTGTATTTCTGCAATAACACTGGTCCCATTTATTTAGCTATTCAAAATATCCATGTTGACATAGCCTTCTACATTATTCCATCAGCCTTAAAACAATGCCTCTTAAGGGCTTCTCTGGAGGAAATCATCGCAATATCATTACAGTAGGTGAAAGATAATGACCTAAAGCAAAAAGGATAGCAAGGAATGGATGAACCAAATAGATATATTTACCCTCTGCATCTCTGCAGTAGGCAAACGAAAGAAAGAAAGAAAGAGGAAGAAAGAAGAAAGAAAGAAAAGGAAAGGAAGAAAGGAAGAAAGAAAGAAAAGAAAGAAAGAAAAAAGAAGCAAGGAAGGAAGGAAGGAAAATGATCAATGTGCCACAAAACAAACAAAAAACAATGCCAAATATAACATGAGTTACCTGAGCCAAACTTGCGTGTAAAATAGGGACTTAAACCTCTAGCTGTAAACAGAGGCTGCAACTGACCTGTGCCTGGAGCTACTGGAGGTAGAACTTGTGAGCAGAATCTGTGCTAAGTCGCCTCATGATAAAGGGATTGGATCTGTAATGTTCATCTGCTCAACATCACCATGGGATGGGAGTAATAAAGCTTCAATAAAAAAAGAAAACTTGTTCTGTACAATCACAGTGTGGTAATAGATAGGAGTAAGCAGGGACAAAAGTTTAAAAATACATGAAATGAGCTTGCAAACTAAAATTCTAATACATGGGAGGAAAGATAATCAACAAAATCAATAAGTATTCTTAGACAAAATGAAAATAATGGAACGATTTGAAAATGAGTAAATAAGAATCAATACACAATTAGTTTCCAGTCACTGTATCTATTATTGTTCCTGTATTCTATAATAACACTTCTGTGAGCTGGCTGAGTTTTGGAAACATTTTGGGGAGTTGGTATGTGTTCATATGGGGACATTATTTGTTTTTGTCACTTTAAAAATTCTTTTTATTATACTGTGGAACAAGTTTTCCTTTTTTTTTTTTTTCTTAGTCAAAACTGTCAACTTTCCTTGGTATCAACTAAAAGGCTAAATATCATATTCAATGTCAGGAAATTTATTACTAAATATGAAATTCCTCTTATTTGGATAGATTATCATGGTTGTTGCTGAATTTCCTTGAGGAAAATTACTTTTTAATGACATTAAATGAAAAATTGCAATCAGAGAAATAAACATGTTGAATGCCAGCTGCAGCTTGGATTTACAGGGTTAATATAAGTAACTGAAGGGCTATTGAATAGAGGAAAATACATGTATTTGAATATTCAGTAAACCTGATGTCAAATGATAGCTCTTTAACTTAATCATGTGACTTTGAAAAAATTGTTAAAACTTCCTGCATGTCCCTTGAAAATGAATTTCCTCATCTACAAAGTAGATGTGAAGATTGCATGAGGTAGTGTATATAAGGTCCTTTTAAATTGCCTGACATTTCCTACCTGCTTGATAAATAGTAATATTCATTATGGATATTTTATTATCTTTGTTGTTATTATCTTACCACCTGCTGAAATATGCATATAATTTCATCCTTGGTTTGTTTTCAATATTAAATGAAAAAAAAATGACTTTCTAAAAAATACGTTTAGTAGCCTGTATTCATGTAAGCATTGACATGATATTAAGAGGTACTCTAGGTAAAGAGGTTGACTTCCCTATAATTCAGTGATGCCCTGCTGCTTGAGAAAGAAGTGTGTATGTGTGTGTGTTGATTTGCTACATACTATTGCACATTGGTCTTAAAATGAAGAGCGTACAGTATTCCATCTACGTGGTTGCTTTATAAAGGCTAGGTTTGTTAATAATGAGCCAGTTTGATGGAATGTGTATGCTTGGACCCATGTGACATATGAGATTCATATAACATCTAATACTGTCTCATCATAAAGAAAATGATTTAAGAGACATGTATAAAATTTGTGACCACTTCTAAAAATTGGTTACTTACCTTTGAAATTCATTATCTGTAGGTACATTTATATCACTCCAGAAAGCTGTACTCCAATTAATCAAATTTTAGGGGGAGTTCTTATTTTCTCAAAAACATTTCTGGAGCCTACTCTGTGTAGCAAACACTTTATTTGGTAGCAAAATATAGTAGTAACAATAGAGTTATCAGTCTTACCCTCAGGGAACTTAGAGTTTAGAAGGAAGACATGTGAATATAAGGGTAACATACTTCAAAGGAAAAGTTCAGTATGATATGGGATGGGAATAAGAAAATCTAAATCATATTCTGCAAATTTTTATGTTTTAAAATAGTACTGTTATTTTTATGTTGTATTATCCTTCTATCTCATTTCAATGCAATACACTTTGAATAGTTTCTTAAAACATTCCTACCTAATGGTAGCACATAAGAAGACACTTATTACCCTAGAAGTTGATTCTGGTGAACGTTATTAAGTTGAGGATATATTAATGGATAATACACCATTAGTTGGTTTGTACCATTTGTTTAGTGCATATTTCTTACTATTTCATGTTGTCACAATGGAGCCCTTAGGCATGCCTCTTACAAAAGTCTGTATATAGTAATTTCACAGACAAATTTGTGGTTTGTGTGAATATGGTATTTCAACTATTATAGCTTTACTTAAGTTCTTGGTAATGAGTCATGTTAGAACTCCAGAAAGTAGTTATTTAATTGTTGTCTGAAATCACTGTCTTTTTTTTTTTTAAAGATTTTATTTATTTATTTGACAGAGAGAAATCACAAGTAAGCAAAGAGGCAGGCAGAGAGAGAGGAGGAAGCAGGCTCCCTGCTGAGCAGAAAGCCCGATGTGGGGCTCGAACCCAGGACCTGGGATCATGACCTGAGCCGAAGGCAGCGGCCCAACCCCACTGAGCCACCCAGGTGCCCCTGAAATCACTTTCTTAAAAGAAGAAGGCTAGTTGATTCCATGTCTTGAAGCTAGGTCAGTTGGCTCATTGTTAAATTCCAAGAGGTTTTTTTAGGTTGGTATGGAGTTAGGAAAACCTAGTGAGAATATACAATAGTTCTAGGTGATGAGAATACTTCAGAGAACTTTTAAAATAAAAGCTTTTTCTAGAACTGCTCCTAAACCACAGGTTTCCTTGAATGGATCTTATGAGTTATCCAAGCAAATCAAGCCAAAGCTTTGGGTAATTGCTGAAAAGTATCTGAAATGCTACTTTCACTTAGTACTCAGTTTGGCACCTTTTTCATAGCTTAGTCACTAAATACAACCTTTTATATTTATCTCTGTCTATTCAAAAAGAAAAACAAAACAAAAGAAAAAAAAACAGGAACAATTTGCTTAGTAGCTTTTATGCCTTGGTTCTCTTAAGCTTGCCTCTTAAAACCTACTGAAAGCTGGCACTCAAAACAACGTTCATGGTTTGTATGTAAAATGGATTGTCTTAAAATTACATTTGATTTAATTGGGGAATTTGGAAGGTGGTGTTTGGAAATGTGAGCCTAAAATTAATGTGTTCACATTTGTTTGGACTTCAAATCCAAACTGTTCCTTCTAGGTTTGTGCAAAAACCACCACCACCACCTCCAAGAAAACACAAAACAAGTATTTTATTTATGGTCAGAGGTAGCACAGGTAGCACTTTATAGAATAAAACAGAATTTTAAAAAAACATAGAAAATTGTCTCAAACACTTTTCATTTAATGTGTATCTATTTATATATGTGATAAATAAGTACAAAATAAATGACTCAAGATGTGAGATTTCTGTTCTTTAAGAAAGCTATAATGGGGGTACCTGGGTGGCTCAGTCGTTAAGCGTCTGCCTTTGGCTCAGGTCATGGTCCCAGGGTCCTGGGATCGAGCCCACATCAGACTCCCTGCTCAGTGGGAAGCCTCTCCTCCCTCTCCCACTCCCCCTGCTTCTGTTCCCTCTTTCACTATGTCTCCCTCTGTCAAATAAATAATCTTTAAAAAAAGAAAACTATAATGAAATATGAAAATACATTTCAATAGGGATAAAATAACGTTTTTCCCCCCACCAGTTCTAAACAAGTGAAATAAAAACCTTGAACCACTACCTATATAGATTTTTGAAACTGCATTTGCTATTCTTAGCATATTCCATTTTTATCACAACAAATCCATTCTTGGTTGACTCTTCATTCTTTTAGCAATTAACACAATTTATCAGGTCATGAATATGCAACAAAAATAAACCTTGACAGATTTTTCTCCATTCTGGTTATGAAACCAGGCTTCGTTTTTCCATATGGCATTCCAACTACTGGCACAATTGTTTTATTTCACTTGGCATTGACTGTCCTATTACTGTCTTCCATTGCTTTTTCTTGTCAGTGTGTGTCCAAATTAACCATTTCTGCCACTTAAAGCAGAATTATTCAATCATTACTTTTTAAAAATGACAAGAACTTTTAAGCAATTGGGTGAGTTTTAAGCAAAGAGCTGAAATTAGATGTAGGCTGCATGACAATCTAATTACATAAATGCAGTATGAAAGTATCATTCCACATTTAATACCTAAAATGTATAAACCGTTTTTATCTCTACAGCCTCTGTCTTGCATTGTTAACATAAATAGTAGAGTTGAATGTAAAGAACAGGAGAATGAAAAATAGGGTATGACTTTGGTTTTAGTTCTGTGGAAAGCCAACTTTCTAACCACCGGTGAGCCACAGAGCTCTTCTTTATCTCTGTTTACTCAGTGTACAATGAGTATGTGGTATCTGCTATTTGTGTATTTCCATCAGTGGGTTGAGAAGATACTGAATGAAATAGCTGAAATGTTTCTGACTTCTTAGACATTTGGAACAGCAAAACCCCAGAATGCTGTAATTATTAATTTGGGTTTTTTTAAAGATTTTATTTATTTATTTGGTAGACAGAGATTACAAGTAGTCAGAGAGGCAGGCAGAGAGAGAGGGGAGGAAGCAGATCCTCTGCTGAGCAGAGAGCCCGATGTGGGGCTCTATCCAGGACCCTGAGACCATGACCTGAGCCGAAGGCAGAGGCTTTAACCCACTGAGCCACCCAGACGCCCCTGGTAATTTTTGAATAGTAACAGGCCTCCATAGTACTATTTCTTTTCACTTAATATATAATTTGAGTTTAAAAAACTAGTAGAACTTCAGGGAAAATATAATTTTTTTGTGAAATATTAACCTATTCAGAAGCTGAACCGTTCTAATTCTCTATTCAAGTATTTTAAAGTCAATGGGTTTTTAGGGAGTATTTGCTATCCTGAGATGGACAGACTTTAACTTTTTTGTTTTATTAAGTTTTTAATATTATTTAATAGTCTTAGTAACAAATAACAAAAACATATGAGCAATATTTGTAAAAATTATACCGAAATTAATGGTTGTCTAAGAACTCCATATCTATGACATAAATATTGGCACTAAGGAAAAAAAAAGATAGACTTAAAAAATAATATTATAAAAGATGGTGGGATGAAATTAAAACTGGATCATCCCTAGTAAAATCACTCTTTTGTAATACCCCCTTGAAATGACTGTTAAAGATGCCCACACTTGTGCATAAGTGGGCTGATGTATGTAATGGCATCTGTTCACTGAACTCTGTAGCCAGGGAGGATGTGCAAGCATTATATAAGATGTTGAGTATATCAACAATGAAGCATAATTAACGATAAATCCTAATAATAAGCCACCCCTGTAAGTCACTATTCCTCTGCAGCACTGTAGTATTCCAGTTACTTGATATACAACTGGCAAGGACCTAAGTATCCATGTTATCACAGCATTCTATGAAGTATGCAAATATTTAATATTTTGTGTTTAATGGTTTCAGGGGACACAGAGTCTTCCTAAGTGCTTTCAAATGCCAGATTTTGTTTATGCTTAATGTGGGACTTTATTCATTCATTTATTTATTTATTCATTTTGGTCTTTATTTTATTTTTGAGTATGACCTTCTGAGTGAGGCTTGAATTTGAAAAGGAGAAGAATAGAAAGGATTATATACTTGAAATTAACAACTTGGCATCTTTGCATCCCTAAGAAAATGTGGTCATCATGAATGTTCTCTATTCCCTGTTTGGACTAAAAGTGCCTGAGAGGGGCACCTGGGTGGCTCAGTGGGTTAAGCCTCTGCCTTCAGCTCAGGTCATGATCTCAGGGTCCTGGGATTGAGCCCCGCATCGGGCTCTCTGCTCAGCAGTGAGCCTGCTTTCTCCTCTCTCTGCCTGCCTCTCTGCCTACTTGTGATCTCTGTCTGTCAAATAAATAAATAAAAATCTTTTAAAAAAAAAGTGCCTGAGAAACAGTTAAGAATGCGAGAGATCCACAGGAAATGCTTATTCTCTGGTTGCACCCTTTGATGGTCTCTTGTTTCTTAGAATCCAAACTTGAAGTAGCATATCCTTACCAATTTCTTCCACATTCTCAAACATAAAATTTCCCCTAGCTGACACCTAAATTGTATTATTTCTTACTATGGCTTGGACTGTCAATAGTAATATAAAAAACAAGAAAAAATGAAAATAAGAGGAATAGAGGAATATATTCATTCACCAGTTAAATAATTGATTCAAGGTTTATTGCTTGAGCAAATTCACTGGGTCTTTGTTTCCTAATCTGAAATTTTGTATATGGTAGTGTCTACCAGGTTTAAGAATTAGAGTCTTCTGGGGCGCCTTGGTGGCTCAGTGGGTTAAAGCCTCTGCCTTCGGCTCAGGTCGTGATCCCAGGGTCCTGGTGATCCCAGGGTCCTGGTGATCCCAAGGTCCTGGTGATCCCAGGGTCCTGGGATCAAGCCCTGCGTCCAGCTATCTGCTCAGCGGGGAGCCTGCTTCCCTTCCTCTCTCTCTGCCTGCCTCTCTGCCTACTTGTGATCTCTGTCTGTCAAGTAAGTAAATAAAATCTTTAAAAAAGAAAAAAAAAAAGAATTAGAGTCTTATGTTATTTATTTTTTAAAAGTAATATATCTATTAGGGCTTAGCAGCTATCAAATTCAAATGAGATTCAGTAAAACAAACAGACTGTGCAATGATGTAATAAATCATAAGCATACAGCCTCAATGCAGTTACAATCTTAAAGCAATATACTGGATATTGAACTGTGTGTCCAGTTGAACTCTGTGAGAATGAGATTTCCTGATGCATATATGACAGAAGGTGAGGTGAGAGTTAATTGTAGCAAACTACCAGCATGTCCATCTTAATTCATGAATCTAATTTGAAACTTCAGCATAGTTCCAGTAAAGAGAAAAGACCCTATTATCCCATGAAAACATGGATTATATTACAACACGTTTCCTACCAAAGGGGAAATTTTTTCATTACTTAACACTAAAGTGCTGAAACCATTAGTATACCCTTTTAGACTTAAACATATGTATTACGTACATGTATCTCCCAATGGAGATCACAAGTGGTGTCACATTGCACTGTAGATCCATTAGTAACATAATGGCATCCAACCACAGGTCTTGCTAATGGTTTAAATTGGAAAGCACTTCTCCCCCTCCCCCACCTTTAATTCAAAAAGGGAAGAGAAAGACAAGGAAAGAAGGAAAGAAGAAAAGTGAAGGAAAGAGAAGGAAATAAAAGGTTCTTGCTCATGTTCTTTTTAAGTACACAGTCAGCTTCAAACTTTCTGCTGAACAATTTAGGATATGACACTTCAAGAAAAACTGAATGAATCAGAAGATTCAGTACTTTGAAAAAGTTGTCTAACAGGCAACAATAAAGAGCATAGCCCATGTAAACTCATTCAGCCAGATGTTTTTTCATGAGACAAAGGAGAAGTATAACATTTTAAAACTGGAGCATGTAACCTAATTTAGGATAAATTTCTCAGGACATGCTAAAGCTTGTTTACGTATATCACATACAAAAAAAAGCTAATTGGCTCCTCAGTGTGACTTACAATAATATCCTTAGAGCAATGTTGCTTACTAGAAGGAGAAGGGGAGTGGAAAATTTATAGTCATGAAATATATGAACAATTCCATTATGGGAAAAATAGAAAAAAATAATTCTATGGTAAGGTTTCAAGTGCTAAAATCACTTATATTATGAATTCTCTATTTTCTTACTATGTTTTTAGAAGCTATGAAAAACAACATGGCACTGATTAAAATGTACCATACTGTAACTAAAGCATGGATTTCTTTGACTGCTAATATGGCAGGAAGGATACTTGAAAGGGAAGTTGTTGAGGAGATATGCAGCTCACAGATATTGTTTTTTAATGTGAAAGCCAGTTTTTTCCAAGAAACCTAGCTGGGTTCTTGGTTACCGAATGGTGTCCTAAGGCCACCAAAATCCATTAAATCTTTCTTTTCTTTTATCTCTGTCTCTCTCTCTCTCTTTTTTAAGAGCCCTGCTGAGAATAGTAATTCTGATCATTATTTTCTTAGGAGAATATAGGCATATGTTCACTCATTATGCCATGTTGCACTTAAGTGATTAAAAATTCATGTTCCAAGTAAGAAGCTGTTAAGTAGCTAATTATTTATTCTGTTTACAAGATATGCCCCAACTGGTTAGGAAAAATGGATGCTGGGGGCTGGAAAGAGCATTAAATATATTTAGGGTGAGAAGGCCAACCTGCCTCCTGGTGGGTATATTACCAAGTGGTACAAATTGAAAGAGTGCCTTTAAGCAAACAAACCACCCATTAAATAAATGGAGTATTCATTGTAGGAAGATGTGGATTATCCTTTACCTTTTAATAATCCTTCACACAAAATCTATTGAAATTCATTGTCAGAGAAACTCAATTCATTATATACCCCTAATGAGCTTGTTGAATGTTCAATTTTAAAATTGAATATATTTCATAGAAATTTGTTTTTCAAAAAAAAAAAAAGGATCAGGAAGAAAAAGGAAGAAGACAAATAGAATAAATACTGTATTTTTAAAAAATTCTAAACCAAAAGTATCCACACCAAGCTGTTAAAAGAATATATATAGAATGAAATTGCAAATGGTCACTAAAAACCAATAATTAGATGTTTTATAAAGCCTTCAAAATTAATAGGATGGCTATAAATGGGATACTTCACATAAGCAATATGGAGAAAAAATTATATTCTATAAAATTAATTCAATAACACTGTCAATTGTCATATAATTCTTAGGATTTGCATGAAGGATATACAAGCTGTGGAAATAATGATAATACAGTATGTTGTGGAGTACACATGAATATGTTGTGTAAAGTCTGTCACTGGGTGTCCAGAAAATCTGTTCTGAAGAAAAAAGTGCCTGAATGGAAATATGAGATGAAAAGATGATCACAGAATCTGGAAACACCTGACCATTTTATGTGCTTTCAATCTTTCTTGAAACTTCTGTTAGAATGTTGAATGTCACTGGACCATGATTTCTGTACCTACAGTGCTAGATATTTTTTAAAATAAATTGGGTATCAAAAATTAATAAATAAATAAAGGATTAAATGTTTAGAATGTTTAGGGAATAGGTCATTTGTGTTAATTTACTAAATCCAGTTAATAAACGTCACCTAATTAACAATTTTAGAAGCCTTTTGTATAATAAAATACTCTTGTACGAGCCATTATAATAAAAACTAATATTAAATTTTTGATAATTTAAAGTATAATTTCAGGCCACAATAAATGGACATTTATTAGCAATAAACTACATTATTTTTTCCAAAAGAATAATACACATAGACTTCATACATCACAAATTTTTTTAATCTTACAATTTACAGCTGGCACCTTTTATTATTTCTAATGATTTAACAGATGATATAATGAGCCATAGATATAGTTATGGCTAAAAAACAAAAACTAAAAACTATCCAGGTCTGTGAAAACTATCTCAATCTTCTGGTCACTATGCCATTTATAGGTTTGTTTATGACTTTTACTTCCTGACAATGACCGGGCTAATACAACATAATATGCAAGTGTATTAGTTAAAATCATAATTACACACCATAATTGGTCTGTAGACTTGTTTGAAATATTTGCTTATTACCCTTTTAATGGGAGCAGGATCTGTACTTATAACCCATTTGATTCCTGATTTTGGAAATATGCCCACTCTCTTTTTATCTTTGTCTATATTAGGCATTTATCAATTCTACTGATTGTATTGGAGAACCAGCACTTTATTTCATTGATTTTTCTCTATTGCTGTTCATAATTTCACTAATTTCTATTCTAATCTTTATATCTTCTACTTTGTTTGGTTGTATTTTGCTCTTTTTTTTTCTTTTCTAATGTAAACATTTAGTACTATAAAGTTTTCTCACAGCATGGTGACAGTTTCATCCCACAAGTTTTTGTTACAGTTTATTCGGCTCTACCGTTTCTTGAGTTCTTTAGAGACTTTAATGGGTTTGTGGATTATAGTTTAGTTTTCTGGTGTTTTGAGTATTTTTGTTGTCTTTTGTTACTGATTTCTAGTTTGGTCTGCTTAAATTTGTTGAAGTGTTTATGACCCAAGATATAGCCTATTTTGTTGAATGCTCTAAAAGTTCTCCTGAAAAGAAAAAAAAAAAGAAAAAGTTTTCGTTCATCTTATTTAACATTGTTCTATTCAGGTTTTAATTTTATAGGTTCATAGGAATAATCCTTTCACTTTATGTGTTTAAACTTGTAAAGTCCTTATTATAACACTGATTAAATGGTTATCTTCCATTAATGAACATTTTATTCCTGTCATTTTTAAGTTCAGCCTGCATGTAAAATAATCATTGCTTAACTAATTAGATGAGATGTGTGGCAAATAAAAATATCAAAGTAATATTTCAATTTTTATAAAGTTTCATGTTATACTAATTTCACCCTTTATCACCTAGAATAGTAGTTGGCAAACTACAGTCTCAGGGTCAAATTCATGACACTGTTTCTGTAAATAAAGTTTTATTGGAATCTGTTGTATGTGGTCTTTAAGCAACACTTAGTGAAAAATAATTTCCAGACACAAAACCATCTACTCAGGGGGATTTCATGCATTCCAGATCTGGTAATCACGGATAAAACTTGATCTTTTCAACTATATTTTTTTGAGTTTTTTCTAAGTGGTGGTTGTAGGGATTAGAAAATACATTTAAACATCATGGTATATATACATCAGATATACTAGTTTGATTCCACTTAGACATAGTATTTTATGCTGTTATTCATGTGTGTACATACACTTGTAAATATGCTTATGTGTGTGTTCTATTTATACTTTGGGACATAATCATATAGAAATTATGTACATGTACATATAGATGTACAATGCATAATTATGTGTACATAAAGTGTACATAATTTCTCTGTGAATAACCACTCACATCCACATGCTTCCAGTGCCAGATGCTTTGTGACATATAGAAAGTGTATATATGCATACATATGTATAAATATGCAAACACACATATATAATTTTAATATGTATTTTATATGAATTTGGCACTGAATGTATGTGGATATTAGAGAATAAATAGAGTTTGGAATATAGAGCCTGAAGCTAGTCTATGGAAACTTCTCTAATATCCAGATATTCAAAATTTTAAGGGAAGAATTTGATTCTCATAATAGCATAGTCAAAATGAATGTTCTTTCTTGTCAAAAATATACTTGATGATGTAGCATATATAATTGCAAATACTTGATAAATCATTTTATCAGTAGAGAATAATACTAGAAGAAAGATTGCTTTTTCTCTCCCTTTTCACTTTACAAATCTCCATTTTAAAATTTAAATTGGACATTATACAACTTGTAATTAAAGTTTGTAATTATGAAACTATTGTCAGTTCAAGAAGTAATCAAAGAACACAAATTCAAATTATAAAGGAAGTGTTATACAAATATGTCAGGAAATTAATATAAGTACAATGTCATTTTTCTGAAATTTGAGTTGTTGGTTGCATTGTCAGATTTTTGGAAGGAGAAGCCACCTCTGTAAGGCTGACAAAATAAAAAAATCCCTGCGTGGTGGGAAGGTCTTACTCTGTCCATCATACAAAATAGCATTTATGTTACACCTGGGTACAATTTGGGTATTTCTTCGGTAAGCCTGTTACCAAAATTGAGCAAGTTTACATGACTTTCTTGTCTGAACCCTTTTCCTATAGTTTTCTTTGAACAGGAAATTTCCTTGAATAAATAAAAAATGTATTACCCAAACTTCATGTGAATTATTTAATCAATTCTTTCATTTTATTTATGCATTTATAGATTATTTCTTTAGGCAGAAAAAAAATAGGGCGATCTGAGATCAATGGGGAAGGAATTATTAGGGAATAATAAAGAATAGGTAGAAAGGAAGTATCAACAAAGACAAATTTTACCTGCCATCGCTGTGCCTAAATTCATCCTTCAGCTTTAGAATGCTAACGCTCTTGACAGTACTTTATTTTATTTTATTGTTTTTAAAGATTTTTATTTACTTATTTGACACAGAGAGAAAAATCACAAGTAGGCAGAGAGGCAGGCAGGGGGCGGTGGAAGCAGGGTCCCCACTGAGCAGAGAGCCTGATGCGGAACTCGATCCCAGGACCCTGAAATCATGACTTGAGCTGAAGTCAGAGGCTTAACCCACTGAACCACCCAGGCACCCCTTGACAGTACTTTAAGTTTGTAGCCTGGTGAATAGAAAATATTTGGCTTTTCCATGCACAATAATAGAATGCCTTGTACTTTTCTATAGTCTTATCTAGAAATGTCTAACAAATTAGATTCTAAAAATCCTGTGAATTTAATCAGTTCTTCTCACTTTTACAAATGAGAAAAATTTTACAAATTTTACAAATTTACAAATTTCAGAAAAATTAATATTTCACTCAGGTTCTCATACGAAGCTGGGGGCAGAGCAAGGATAAGAGGTGAAATCTTTCAGTTCTGGTACTCCAGCGGCAACATGTGGGCCTGGGTCAAGGGTTCTCAACTCTTAAGGCTTCCCTGAGGCTTAACCTCAGAGAGAACATCATTGCCATTTTTTTCCTTTTACTAAATGAGCACAAATCTTGCTCTAAAAATTCCTTATACCAATTATTTCTTACACGATAATAGTACCAAAAGTCTTAGCTTATTTGTTTTAGACTTATTTTTAACTCAACAATGTAGAAACAGCAGTATAAATGAAAAGTTGATGAGGGTTATTACTTTAGACATGGACTTTTTTAGGGTGAAAAGTGCCGAGTATCTAAGCTCTCAGGAGACATAATAAAAATAGACTAAATTATGCTTCAGTATTTTTCCAGACCCTCCAAGTCTACTCAGGAGAACACTCTGTCCTTTTTAAAAACTTGCATTTTTACTTCACAGTCCCCAATTATTATAGGAAAAATTTTCCTTATTAAGTGAAACTAGAACATAGAAAATATTATAGTGAAACCTGCAATTTTGGTTGAAGAATAATGAAATAAACACACATACACACACACACACACACACATTTATATTTTTCTATAGCATATTATCAGGTTGTCAAATACATCAATGTGGTATATAAACAGAATACTAATCAAGTTATTTTAAGAATTTGAATCAAAACATAAGATAGAATACAAGTAACCCATGAAACTAATTATTTGACTAATTATTTGACTAATTATTATTCCAAAGTAAAACTCAATGAAATATTCTAATTTTTTCAAAATATTATGCTTGCAAGACTATATATTATCCCAAACAATCTTGTCCCACTTAAAAATGATACATATTTTTTTTCATTTCAGAAATCATGACACATACTTTTGCCTATCCTTTGTGATGAAAACTTCCCATTCATTGATAATGAATTAGTTTTGGAAGCCACTAAAAACTATTCAGAGTCAATTTCAATGAGTAGGCTGAAATTATTCAGCTCTGAAGAAAGATATTTATCTAAAGGCTCTGACGGTGATTTATTAAAGAAACCATCTTCCAATACCAAAATCAGTACTAAGCAAGAATGTAAGGATTAAATTTTGAGTCTGGCTTTGAAAAGTTGCTATACTGAAGCAAGATTTTAGTGCCAGTTCGGCTGAGAAATAGAACAAACAAAAGCTGGTCACACTACTGGCAGATTTGTAGAAAACTGTCTATGACTCTATCATGAGCCTTATTGTGCCAGTACCTTTTGTTCATACTGCATGTATATTGTGTCCATACTGTAGTCATAAATGAAAATGGAAACGTATTTACTTTTCATTTCTGTATTTATTAGTGTAAAATAGAAACGAAAATTTCCATATATCCTCTACACATTTATAGTACACCCACTAAATTTTGGGTCCCTCAAAGTAGAAGAAAAATCTAAACAACAGTGGACATTTTTGTTTTGCCAAAATCCAAAAACATATAAAGAGATATATAGAGATATCATATATATATGTATATAAATTATATATTCATGTGTGTATATATATAATCGACTAATACATATGAATATGTACATAATAATATATATTATATATGATTGACATATATATAAATTAACTTTAGAAAATTGCTTTAATGGGAGAACTGAACTGACAGACTATCACTAAGTCAGTGGTATAAAACAGGAATTTGGGCTATTTTCATCTGCTGGATCAGATCCTAGATTGCAGGCTTTCTTCTTGTTTTTTCAAGCATTAATATATTTGGGGGCCTGTCTGAGTGTCTGCAATGACTTTGGCTAAAGATATCTGTCGTCTCTCATATCTTATGATTTCTCCACAACTGGAGAATTTTCTTCGTTGCAGTGATTATTATTATTAAGAGTTTTAAGTAATGGCAAGTTATGCATATGTCAAATTATTGTGAAAATTCCAAGAAACTAATAATCGATTGAGGTTACTCAGTTTTTTCTCCTCTGAGAAGACTTTTTGCTAACCTGTGATAAGAATCCATGTGCATGGGGACGCCTGCATGGCTCAGTTGGTTGGGCAACTGCCTTTGGCTCAGGTCATGATCCTGGAGTCCCAGGATGGAGTCCCACATTCGGCTCCCAGCTCCATGGGGAGTCTGCTTCTCCTTCTGACCTTCTCCTCTCTCACACTCTCTCACAGTCTCTCTCTCTCTCAAATAAATAAATGAAATCTTAAAAAAAAAATCCATGTGCATGTACAAATATGTGTTCGTAAATATGTGTGTGGGTGTGTGCATTTTGGTTCCTCTTATAAAGTAGGCAATTACTTGTGCATTAGTTTATTTGTCCCTGACTTCACGCTCTATAAATGTCATTGCAAATAAAAGGTACCTGACTTTAATATTCCAGTTAAATCTCATAGGTCATTATAGAGCCAAGAAATTTTGAAGTTAAAAGTGGATACTCCCCTGTCATGAACATAAGATGGAAGCATGTGTTTTATTGCCAATATAGGACTAGAAGGTATAGTAAGGAATCCTTTTCAGAAAGATGTGTAATTTAAGTGTCTTTCCAGCAGCGTAGCACATGATTACAGGTACTAGGCACATGATAATGATTGTTCAATGTGACTTGATTTGAAAATGAAAAAAAGCTACTTAGATCTTCCAGATTTCCTCATAAGCCACACAACTAAGCAGTGTTAAAAGAGAAGTGAGAAAACCATAACTCAATTGTGTAAAACTCATTAAAAAAATGAATAGTAAGTTTTCAGAGAGATTTTCTTGGGTTGCTATTGTGTTATTGGTCTTATTAATTTATCATCAGCCTGCCCAGTTGCTTCCACCTTGAAGATTACACCAGTAGATATAGAAGGAGTGGAGTCGGGAAAAAGAAGGAAAAAGAAGTGCTAATTACATGTATATTTTGCTCTGTGTGTGTGTGTGTGTAAACATAGCCACAATTTCAGAATTGCAATTACACACTGAAATGTTACAGGCCCTCTATTCCTGAGAAATATCACCTAAATAAATAATCCAACTACATTTTCTTAGCATCTCTTTCTATTTGGCCCATCTTTCTTTGTTTTAAGTTGTTGCTTTAAATATTGGTGAGTGTGTGTGTGTGCACACGCATGCACTAAAGAGAGTTGGTGGGAGGGAGAGGGGAACGGGAAGGAGAGACCATAATTTTCTTTACTTTTTTTTTCTTAATTAAGCATCCGTTCTAATGATGTGACTTCAGGATGATATATAGTATTTTCCCTCTGGTAACCTACTTATTACTTCTAGTTTTCCATCATTTTCTTGAGGAGTCTTAACACTACCACAGGTAAAACTGTAGGAAAAGCCCACCTCCAGATGAAACCTGATTTCTTAAAATTAAGTGATAAATTAAACTCTTTTACACAGCTTGATTGCCAGTAGGAGTTAACCAACTTTCAACTGAATTAATTAACTAATGAATTTTAGAATAAAAAGACAGTTTTCACCTATACATTTTCATTTAATGTCTGGTTATTATCCACCTGATACTTTATAGGGGAAAGTAGAAAAAAGGGAGATAAACCAAAAAGCTTCAAGTAAAATTATAATCTTGAATTGTTACTAAGACCACATGTTTCATTTTACAAAATTATAACTCCAATGTATGGGGTTAAGCATTTTGAACTAGTATAGCTCTTAGTTAAATTTGGTGAAAACATTTATTCCACCACAAATAATATTTTGTATGACTTTTCTAAGCAATGCACTGCTGTTATTAGTGTGTTGCATGAATAAAATAATTTAATACATAACTTCTACTTTCATGGTTTTTACAATTTAGAAAACATGCCCAACCAAAAAAAAATGGATAAAGAAAAAAATACTTATAGAAATAATGTTCTATCATTAGTTACATATGTAACATTAATTACTTTAAAATATACATTATTTAGATTGAAGAACAATACATATAGGAGAATAAGATGTTGGCCAAGGATACACCATTCACTGAAAAATGAGTAATTTCTCTAACCCCATCACCATGCCATTCTTATTCTCTAAATCATCTTCTCAGTGCTTTTCACTAATAGATGATAAATAAATAGAAATAAAATTGACTTGATTTCTTAGGATAAATCTGATGCTCAGAAACTAAATTGTGTACTTTCTTAAGTGATTACAGAATTAAAATAGGACTTGTTTTCTGTTTCAACGGAGGCATGGAGATCATTGATATTACATTACAAAATGGGTTGTGAGTTTATTTATTTTGAAGGATCTGCAAAGTAATATTTACCCCCAAATTGTGTATACAGTTAATGAACTTTACCACCTAAATTGATATTTTGGAGGACTTGTGATGACTTACTCTACATAAACTAATTTGATGAAACAGTGGATGTCTAGACAGCTGGGGACACAATGTTCTGGGGTATGTTTATCAGGATGTTTCACTAAGAGGTTAGCATTTTGAATTAGTGGATAGCATAACAAATGTTGACTCTAATATGTATTTTTTTACAGTTAAAATAAAAAAAATAAATATAAGACACATAGATCAATTATATATATTGATATTTTTAAAAGGGTTCATTCAGGAAAGCACTCTGCTTATTCTGGGGGGAAAAAGGGATTCGGTAAAGAGAATGAGAAAAGAACCAGAGAAATTATGTAAATTGGGTTTTTACCTTTTATGGCATGATGATGTGACCCTTAGGGTCTCTGGACAAATCAATACTAGAGATTCTAAAAAAGCAGATTAATATGTTTGTGAAAAGGAAAGGGGAAAAAAAAAAAACATCATTTGCCAACAGTAGCCAAATGGCAAGCAAACACAGCTAATTTATGGTTCATCCATGATACAAACTTACTGTCATTTCAACTCTGAAAAGGTGTACTTTTCACAATTCCATGGTGATGGTTAACCCCAGAACACTCTATGACACTAGTCTGATGTTCTTTGAGGAATGTAATAACTTATATAAGAGTTATTTCTTTTGGTCAAGGTCTAAAGAAAATATATTTTATCTAGTAATGCTGCTCTTGTCTATATCTTGGCCTTGGATCATCAAGATTCATGTGAAATCCTGATATATTGTTATAACCCTCTCTAGTGCTTAAACATACAAAAATATTGTGGTTTTTCCTTCCCAAAATAAAAACCCTTTGCTTAAATCATCTACATAGGATGAACATTGTTAGTAGATACTGTTCCTGAATAAGGTATGTTTTTTTTTCTTTCAATTATGGAGACATTGCTATAAAATAAAATATGAAATGCTCAGACTGACACCATATGTTTAAGGTCATAATAAACTCTGTGACTCTCAAAACTTTCCAATTACTCTAAAAAAACACATAGTCTTTCACACTGCATGTTCACTGGAGCTGTTTTTAGATTAGCCAAACAAACTAGAAAAACAAAATAGAAGCTCACAGTAATTCATAACAATAGAAAGTTAATTAAATAATGTAATTTGTGGCTAATTCATAAATAGAATCTTTTAAAATGTACACAAAATGTTAATAATTTTGGAAATGGGGATGCCTGGGCGGCTTAGTGGGTTAAGCCTCTGCCTTGGCTCTGGCGCTGATCTCAAGGTCCTGGGATCAAGCCCTGCATCAGAATCTCTGCTCAGCAGGGAGCCTGCTTCCCCTTTCTCTCTGCCTGCCTCTTGGCCTACTTGTGATTGCTCTCTCTCTGTCAAATAAATAAATAAAATCTTTAAAAAAATGATTTTTGAAATGTTTACATCTTCATGTTAAGCGAAAAGTTAAAATATCAAATTATATACATTAAATATTCTGTCATGTAAAATATTGTACAAGAAAGAGGGAAATTTACCAAAAGTCAGTTAACTGTGGTCACTGAGTGGGGTTATTTGGATGGGCTTAATTTCTTTCATGTATTTTTCTGCATTTTAGAATGTTCTTCTTACTCATATAATCAGTGCTTTCAAAACTGCTTATTTTAAGTATATTTTAAAGTAATTTAACTGTAGGTTTTCATAAAAATTTACAAGTTAAATGATTAAGCAGTTATCATTTAAAGAGGTTGTACTGTGTAATAGTCTAATAATTTTATCAAATTAAACTCCCTATTAGCAGAAAGGGGTGAAAGTTCAAAAACTTCTGAAAGGACAATTTAAATTTCTACAAAATTCTGTACTATGTTTTGACATTTATTCCAGTTTTCCATTTTGATTAAGCATCCTTTTTCTCAACCTTCCAACTAATTCAATAAGAATTGAAGAAAAACAGTATATAGCCTTTTAAAAAAATTTACACTTGGTGTATAAATTTTTCAGCTTTAGAATTATATACACTTTAACCCTCTCTTATTAATCATCCTGAAATCCAGACACCAAAGAATTAGGTTTGGTTAATAACCAACCCGCTGACATCTAAGGTAAAAGTCACAGTCACTACATAGGCATGTCAAAATCTATTAAAACAAGTGAACAAAGAATTTACCCTACAAAGCTTAATTAAGCAAGTAAATTTTCACCTAGCTTATTTCATAAGAATGACTATTTAAATGGTGATAAAAGAGTTCCTGTTTAAAAAACTGTCATCCAATTTATCTCCCATATATGTTGTATTAGAGAATTTTCCTGTAGTTTGCAGCTATACCATGAAATTTATGCTTATAACATGGAGTCTATATTTCTCTACCATATTCCACATATATTTGGGTCCAAATTCATGGTAAATTGAAACCCACCAATAACTATAAAAGACCATGTTTTATCAGGTATTCAACAAAATATACATGAAAACAGACATGATCTTTGAAACTGATGGAATTCAATTTGGAAAGGTGGTTAAGGAAACTTAACTCATTCATATATCATAACGACCATTATGAATGTTCAGCATAATTAAGCTCCTCTTGCTTGCAGGAACCATGAAACAGCCAACAGAAAATTGAGGCTTAGACAAATCTTTTGGCCAGAACCTACTTACATGGGCTAATCTGTTATTCATTATTTAATTAATAGCAGCTGTGTGCATACCACATACATTCGTAGGAGCTGGAGAAGCAATATAAAGGACACAATGATCCTGCCTTCCTAGCACTTACTGTTGAATGGTGCAGATAAATAAACATACAGGTAATTAAAGTAATTCTCATTGAACTAAATTTAATGACAAAGGAACTATATAGGCTTCTGTGTGAATACCTAAGAGGTATTTACACAGACTTGTTGAAGATGGAAAAGCATTCCTAAGGAAGTTATGCCTACTTTTAATCGTAGAGAGTATGTATGAGAATGAGACAATTAAGCAATTGCAAAAAAAAAAAATTCTTTCAGAGGAAAGAGCATATATTGAGATATAGAGTGTTTCACAGAATTAAAAATAGAAATGGCTAAAGCATAGGTTAAAGAGAAAATAGTAATAATTGAATCATCACTTTCTACTACATTGTATAAAGTTAAAGTCATGCAATATTTGACAGTTTAATGTTTTAACATCTGCAGTGTTACTTCCCAAAATACATCTTTCAACATTTCTTTTGTGTTTGCATTAAATACTAGGTGGTTGCTGTATCACTTCATTTGCTAATAAAGTAATTGAAGTGCAGGGAAGGTAAAGGCTCACTATTAAGGCATAATAAAAAATTATGCCTTGTAGTTGTCAAAACTGAAATTTGAAACCAGATCATCTGACTAAACTTAGTATTATTTCATTAAAATATCCTCTTAGGTCTCAAAAATAAAACAATTCCATAAAATAAAATAAACAAACAAAGAAACATACAAAGAACAGTTCATATTCAACCTGAATTGGGAACTCAGTATCTTGGCATTAGGTTTAAATTACACAGTCATAACACTAGAATCTGCAAAGACCTAAGTCTCTTCATTTCTATTAACTAAACCAAACTTGACTTTCAGGTTTACAGTTTCTTCTGGAGTCATGAAATTTATTCTTGCCAATCATTTCTAGTTTAAATCAATATTCCTTGGTTAATATTGGAGTTCAAG
Source organism: Lutra lutra (assembly GCF_902655055.1). Taxonomy (NCBI): domain Eukaryota; kingdom Metazoa; phylum Chordata; class Mammalia; order Carnivora; family Mustelidae; genus Lutra; species Lutra lutra. The sequence goes on from NC_062279.1 coordinate 195,838,176, forward strand.
TTCCACAAACTTATCTTATGCTTTCCCTTCTTCCATATTGGACACCTGATCCCACAAACAGCTTACTTATATACCTGATATCTGAACAATATTCCTAGATTATTTAGCACTGCATTGGCCTGGTGCTAACTACACCATGGCGTAGAGTCCCTCCCATTTGGTGTTTGTCCAACTCTGATTCTGTTGCATCCGTGGTTGATGACCAGATCGCCTCTATTAGCTCTGGTACTGTTTATCAGGGCTGGAATTACTTTTTGGTATGTTAAAAGACAAATTGCAGCATATTAACAATTTGGGCAAAAACAGTTTTCAATCAGTCATGGCCAAACTGGAAGTAATTAGAAGCACTCCTTCCAAAGGAGGTAGGAGGAAGATTATTGTGAAGAAAGTGTGGAAGAAAAAGGAAATTATTTGATTGGCTAAAGCCTCAAACATAGTTGACTGTTTGTGACGGGTTTTCCTTAGCTTTCAAATTCGTAATCTTGAGACATTTATGGACAGATTTTGGTTTGTTTATGTAGGCCATCACGGCCTTTAGAGCCACCTAGGCCTAATGGTCTCTTTAATTAACTTAAAAGGTGGCATCTAGCTATTTTTCTTATAATTTTCAAAATCTCCCCCTCGTTTCTCAAATAGTAGGGTCTCTGTAAAACTGCCTGCAATCCTTTATGTGTAGTCATCTCACTCATCCTCCGTCCCTGTAGTATCATGAAGGACATGAAACTCTGCTAAACAGGTTGCTCTCTCCCTCTCCTAAAATTTGGAAATACATTACATTTGCCCCGTGCTTTGGGATCACCTCAAATTATTTTGGCTTCTGTTTCTGATTCACTTTGGGGATAAGACCTGAGGGGATATAGAGACTGAAAGTCCTTAATTGTCAATAAATTTTCTTTTTCTTCTTTCTGTTTAAATCTTAACCTGAATCCAGAAATGGTTCTCATTCCCTCCCTATGTGGAGTTTAATAAAACAAGGTCTTAGACAATCATGAGCACATCTTCAACCCATGTATTAACTGTGCTCTAAATTTCCTAGGATAATATTGCAAGCCAAGATTTTTAGATCTTAAACACCATTTTTCTTTTCTTAAGCACCTAACTCCTAAAATTAAAATGCTAGCTCTTGTAGACTATATCGGTGCAAGGGCATTTAAAAAATCCATTTATATATTCAAGCAACTTTGTTCTAAGTTATATCTGACAAACTTCACAAAGCGAAGAACATCACTGATTTATTAAATATACGAATGAGGGCAACAGCAAAAACTTTGGGAATGAAAAAAATGATTTTTAGCTGAAAAAAAATGTCTTTACTCACATACTTTGTTAATATTCTTATAATGTATTTGCAATGAGTATACCATTATACAATGTATAAGCTAAATTGTAACACTTTATGAAAGTTTAAGTAATCAATTAACTATTGTAATTACTAATCAAGGATATTAGCTAAAATATGTAGATAAATGGGCATTTTGTATAACAAAGAGTGCCATATAGCTAAAGAAAAAAAAAAAAAACAAACTCATTTTGTCCATATGCCAAAGACTAATCTGATACATTAGACAAGCACATTTAAAAAACAGCATAATAAAAATAAGAAGAGAAAATTAGGCCTACATATGACTTACAGAAAAACTGGTGCTAAATATGGGTGGGCAATTTAGGTTAGAGTGAATACATAATGAAATCTAAATTAATTGTCAAAAGAACTGAGAGAAGAAATTGGCTCTGGTTCATTTGCTGATAAATTTCTTTGTTTCTCTTTCTCTCTCTCTCTCTCTTTTTATCACGATGCCAATTAAAGACTGCTAGGGATTCTAGGAAAAACTGGGATGTTCAACCAATAGGCTTGCATTTAAATATTCTTTAATTTAATTTAAAGAATAATTTGCTAAGTCCATTTTTTCTTTGCATTTTAATTTTCAAGGTGTTTTCAGATATAGTATTGTATGAGCTAGTATTATTGCATTGAGTTACAGCTAACAGAAACTGGAAGAGGCCTGATGTAGACCATTACTAGGATGGATTTAGAGGTCTTTTGATGCCAAAGACAGTCTCTGCAATTCTCCTAGCCTGGCTTTATAAACTGGAACCTCCTGGTTATAGGATATTCACTGTTGTTTTACAAGTCACATTTATATTAAAGGCAGGATAAAACAGAGAAATATCATGCTGTGGGTGATGATAGCTCCCCTAGTAATCAGCAGAGCAAAAGTATTTAGAGAACTCTTTTTTTTTTTTTTTGAGATTTCTGCTTAAATTTAACAGTTTAAGACAGAACTAGATCATGTGGCTACTTCTAGCTTCAAAAGTGGTTAGAAAAATAGACAAAAGTCAAACCGTGATTAACTTAATTCAATTATAATCTGCAATTTGGGGACAAGAAACATTATCAAGGTTCTGTTAAGCCAACAAATACAGAAATGGATATCAATCTCAAAACAGATTCCACCACAAATTATCATCAAATTTTGAATATAAATTAGAACAAACTTCCTCTCCTGATTACCTAAATCAATGTGTTATATCCTACTTCATGAATGAAGCATACAATATAAAGTCATATAATTTCCTTGAAATATTAAATTCAGTGCCTTTAGTGTCATTCATTCAGCCCAAAGGCCAGTCTTTGTTAACCTTATATGAAAACTGAGAAACTTAGAAGTCTGCTAAATCAGGCAGTGGGCCACATTTGCTGCCAAACATTACACTGGCATTTACCAATGTAAAAGAGGTTTTCTCCAATAAGGAAACAGTGCCCACTGACCCTAGGAAGCATCACAATTTTTAATGTCTTGTTTCTTATAGCAATGAATCCTGAAATAGTAACCACAATCTCCATGTGCATTGCAGTAAAAGAATATAAAATATTCTCTGTTATCATCAATCACAGTCATAACAAAACAAAACAACAACAACAAACAACATGACACAATACAAACAAAACCTGAGCTCCCAGAGCTAAAGTTTTAGTCTTAAACTTTTTCTTTTTAAAATATATATCCACTTTCTCAGTGCTACCCATGTTTCTGGACCTGCAGACTTCCATACACAAACTGTGCTCTAAAAAAAAGTATTACCTAAATTCTGGTATCCATCCAAACTTCTCTATCTATTTGGGCACACTTACATTTCTTTACAATGAAATCCTCACATCGGTTAGGACCACCTCAGGTTTTTTTTGTTTGTTTTGTTTTTGTATTTTTTTTTTTTTTTTTTTTTTTTGAGAAAGAGGTGGGGGAGGGGCGGAGAGGGAGGGAAACAATCTTAAACAGGTTCCATGTCCAGCACTGAGCCTGATGCAGGACTCTGTCTCACAACCCTGAGATCATGACCTGAGCCGAAATCAAAAGTCAGAGGCTTAACCAACTGAGCCACACAGATGCCCCAGAACCACCTCAGTTCGTTAAACATAATTGCAAATCTCAAAAGTCAGGGGTTGGTATCTTGGTCACATTCTTTTAGAGAGATGTCTATCTCCCTTACACACATAGATTCACATTCTCCCTAAGACACCATTTATAACATCAGCATGGATTGATGAGAAGTGGTAGGATATGTGGGACTGACTTGACTCTTGATGTCAGGACCTAGGCCAGAGGTTTTATTCAGCTATATCCGTGCTGGTTGTGGATTGCTTCTCAGCCTTTTGGCTAAGATCAAGTATAAAATATTTCTTCATTTCTCAGTGCTCTCACTATTACACATTGACCTCCTGGACTCTTCTGTACCTTGCCCTGTCAAGCACATAATATATTATTAACTCTTGGCACAACTTAGGTTCTCCAAGATAGAGCTCCACTACTATGGCTAATACAGTTTCGATTGGTCCTTACTTTTACTTTTGTGCTTCTGAAACATTTTGAATACTATGCCTGGGTTCGTCCCAAGCCAAAAACAATAAAGTTATTCAGTTATCTCAGAAAATGGGGGTGAAGTAGTCTTGCACTGATATAACTGAAAGGTGGATTTTTTTTCTTTTTGCTATTAAATAGATTCTATTATATCAAGTCTATTTCCAGTTTTCCTTCCAGATACAAAAATATAACTAGAAATTTTACAATAAATACTGCTAGTCTCTAGACTCCCAAGTAGGTACCATGTTATGTAGTTATATATCCCTCTGCTAAGATTATACTTAATTATTTTCTCCAAATTATTACCTATTATTTATCTAATCCAAGGATGGCACAGTAATATGTTATTATATGGCATTTTTTAAATAGGAAATGTTTGTGTAAGGGAAAATGTGACTCTGCAAATGCAAACAACATCTTCCTTAAATATCACTAAATTTCAAAACTTATAAAAGTAAAAGTCAACATTTATTTATTTCATACAGGCTAACTGGATTATGAACTGTTTGTATGTTTTAATCTATTGAATTCTCTAAAACAAAACCTTCAAATCCACCTACCATTTATTGATTTTCTTTTGCTATCCAATCTATAGTATTATTTTAGCTTCTATATTCATCCCTGAGGACTAAACTTAACATAATTATTTTTGTTAAAAATTTAAAAGGTGGGGCGCCTAGGTGGCTCAGTTGGTTAAGCGACTGCCTTCAGCTCAGGTCATGATCCTGGAGTCCCAGGATCGAGTCCCGCATCAGGCTCCCAGCTCCACGGGGAGTCTGCTTCTCCCTCTGACCTTCTCCTCGCTCATGCTCTCTCTCACTGTCTCTCTCTTCTCCCAAATAAATAAAATGTTTAAAAAAAATTTTTTAAGGTGGGGGCGCCTGGGTGGCTCAGTGGGTCAAAGCCTCTGCCTTCAGCTCAGGTCACAATCCCAGGGTCCTGGGATTGAGACCCGCATTGGGAGCTCTACTAGGCAGGGCGCTTGCTTCCCCCTCTCTCTCTCTGGCTGCCTCTCTGCCTACTTGTGATCTCTGTCTGTCAAATAAATAATAAAATAAAATCTTAAAAAAAAAATTAAAAGGTGTTTAAAATTAATTCTGAAGTTCTCCCATTGTTTATTTCCTTCCTGGTGGGCCTTGACCTGATTTACCCCATTGTTAAAATGATACTGGCTGCTCTAAACTATTGAATACTATTTGGCCTCAGCCATTCCTATCCACACTCAAACCCCAACCTATTTTAGGAGGAGATCTTTCTGACAAAAATACGTCTTTTTGATAATGTTTATTCACTGTAACAACTATTTTAGTGGTTTATCTTTAGTAGTGCTTTTAAATAAATGTTAATAAAATATATATTTCATGCTTTCATTTTTTACTTTTTACCATATATTTAGCAAAATAGTAGAAGGTAATTACATTTAGTACAGTTACCATCAAATTATAGAAATTCTACAAACCACCACTTACATTTCATTACATTTCAACAGAAACCAAAGTTTAAGAATTTATTTGAAGACTGTGATTAAATATTGGTGAGTATATGTAAATTTGACATTGACTCTTTTTTCTGTCTTCTTTGAAAGAAGTATCAAATGAGTTGATTAAGAAAAATTTTTTAAATCACATATTAATTTCCCCACTGAAACTGATATGAAATTCTTCCTTTCACATTGAATTAAAATTGAATTGAATCTATTAAATGTGGCAACTTTTGTGATTAATATAAAACATTTAATTTATGACTGCTCAAAGTCTTAAACAGAGATGCAGGTAGTGTAAACTGAATTCATTCTTTTTCCTTAAGGATAAAGAAACACTATAGGATACAAGTCAAGGGATACTTCTCAGGCTATAATACCAGGAAACAAGATTATCTAATTAATATTGGGGTTAATTAGACCCAAGAAGAGAAAAATAAAATATTAAGCAGGAATTGCAACAGTCCTAGGATAGTGAGAAATATGGTAATATGTGCTGTGTCGTGGCCATGAGCTTTCTGGAACTGAGAACAGGATAAGCTGTACACAATTACTGGTAAATACCTAAATTAGGAACTTCAGGGAAGGACCCCTCATGTGATTGCCTGTGGCCTCTGTTCAACTTCTCCCACTTCATAATGCTGCTGTACTACTATCTTACTGGAGATGTGCCTGAGAACATTTCTAAATATACCTTCTGTGGCCAAATCTTAGAGTCTATTTCCAAGGCATCTCAGCTTTGGGGGGCTGTTAGAAGTTTGTTTCTAGGAAGCAGAATCTCAAATGAAATTTCAGAGCTGGATTACCTGAAGGCAAGCTAGAAATGAGGACTCTTATCACTTGTGGAAGGTAGGGTATCATAGCCACTGACATGGTGCTAGACTACAATTGCTAAAATGTCCAACAGTGATCATCTAGGATAGAATTACTGTGGAACGGATTATACTGAAGAATGTATTTGTTAGGCTTTGGGAGGGTTAAGAGATATAATCATTATAACTCTATTTCATGCAGAGTAGTCAATGTTTCTGCTGATTGGTAAAGCCCTGGGAGAAGAAATATGAAAAATCTTGTGCATAGACGTCTGTAAAGAGACATACAGATGAAGACGTGGGAGAGGTGTAACCTTTTATAGTGCTGTGTCACGAGTACATATGTGTAGAACCAACTGGTAGCCCTAGCATTTGCTGTTAATAGCCTTAATCCCTGTGACTTCTTTGGATTTCGCTTCCTGATCTGAAATCCTAATCTCTACAGTTCTAGATGTTGCTGTTTCCAGAGGCTGAATACTTGTAGGAGTGTGACTATAATCTGTTGCTGCCCCGGGTGATCAGTTTGGGCTCTCCATGCCAAAAGCCCTGCAGTCAATTAAAAATGATGCTATACTAACAAGGATAATTGATCTTGACCATCAGGAGTCGATATGGTTGCTCTGACATAATGGTCCTGGGATTGAGCCCCACATTGGGCTTCCTGCTCAGTAGGGGGATCTGCTTCTCCCTCTCCCTCTCATGTCACCCTATGCTTGTCCATGTGCTCTCTTTCTCTTCCTATCAATTAAATAAAATCTTTAAAAAAATAAAATATATGTTATAAGAAGCCAATAATGAATGAACAGTTGCAACCATGAGATCAGCTGTGCTGTTGAGAACATTTTTGTTCCACTAACCTTCTTATAAATTGTCCGGAAAATAAATCAGGCAGAATCTTGGATAATATATTCCCAGGTAAACTGAAGTTATTATAAAAAGCAGATAGATTATAACTATTCAAGAGGTAAACTCTGTTGGATGTTGTAGATTTGACTCAGAGCCACACCTTCAAGATCAAAGCCCTCAAAACTGCTAGAACTGAGAGCTGCAGACAACTCACAGATGGAACTCAAGGAACTTCCTTCCCACTGTCAAAAGTAATAGCTTCCCCGTAGTTACAACCTCTGTAAGGGACAACCCACTTCCAAAGATTGGTCCATGTGACGAACAAAGGCCAACACTTCCTGCCGTTTATGGGCTATTTCTGAAGTGTTATTAGTTAAGGCCTCTGTTGAAATTGAATTGCAGTTCATATTCTCCCTCTGCCTAATTTTGCTTCCCTCACTCAGAAATTAGAAGGATAAATAGCAGAATGGTAATTATAAAAGTATACCTTTTGACTCCAGACCAGTCTTCATTAAGGATCTGCATACCCTTTTAAATCTATCCTTTCCTGAATATCCCTCAGAAAAATCTCCAGGTACTCCCAGGTGTATATATGCCAAATTTGGGGACTTGTATACTTTACCTACCATTAAATATTTGTTATTTGGAATCCTCATTATAAATCATTTTTTGAAAAACAAAATACCAGATAGAATTTGTCCTGAAAAAATGATTTGTTTAAACTTCTTTTAAATATTTCATCAGCTATGACAATTTATTTACTTGCCTATGTCTTTCATTAAATGTCAGACATTTGCATTTTATTCAAGGCTTATGTCAAACTATCATAACACCTGGCCTCTAATATTCAGGAGATATGCATTTTAAAACGAATATATGAAGAACCTGTATATGAAAGATATGCATTCTACTGAACTAGATGTCATTTGAAATACAATTATCAGCAAAAAAAATAAAAAGGAGGTATGATTCAAGAAGCATATTTTCATAAACCAAATCCTTTGTTCTTGCTGTGGAGTTAAAAAATGAGGTTATTTCCAGCTCAGGCAACAGGGTGATATTAGGTATGACTGGAATCTCAGTAGGCAGATGTGCAGTCACTGTAAATGCTGATAATGTTCTTGTTTAGTACAAAATGTTTATAATTTCTCATGTAATAAATGACAGCCTGTGACAGATTTCTTCCAAATAAAGGTCAAATTTTGCACTAGCCTGTCATAATTGATCTTTGCACAAAAATAGAAACAGGAAAGTCCCAAGAATTTCTGTGGAAATATCTTTTAAGATGCCCTTTCTTTGCTGCAGAATGTTTTCTACCATATACATTAGGATTTGATATTTTCTTGTTTTTCCTATACCATAACAAAACATTTTCAAAACAAGTAACATTCATATGTAAATTTCACAATGACACAGCATATATTATTTAATAAAGATGTCTAATGTTTCTGGAGAACTAGCATCCAAAGAAATTAAGTCATCTGTCCCTGAAAATAAAAGTCATAGCTATCCTCAGAACCGTAATAAATACTTACAGATCATGTGGTGCAGTTGTTCTCAACTGGGGTAATCTCTGGTAGAGGCCAGGAGCTCTGCTAACATCCTACAGTGAACAGGAGTGTGCCCCACCATAAGAATTACACAGCTCCAGATATCTATAGTATCCTAACTAAGAAGTCCTGGTCTAGTCATCTAGTGATCGAGTGAGAAGCCTAAAACACTGATTCTCAGTATTTTAGATAATATTCTAGATGCATTTTTTTCCTAGATGCATTTTTTGAAAGAATCATTTTAGTTTTCAAATGATTTATGGATGTATTTCTAAAATAACTCAGAAAACAGTTTCATTACATTGCCACCCTAATGATAAAGAATTTGGATAGTATATAAATTTTCCATAATTGGTTTAGGCACAAAAAATTGAACATAGGATAAATTTATTATTTGAATTATTTTATTGTTATTTAATTTAGAGGTAAGTGTAAAAACAAATAATATAAATACATGTGAATGATGTAACTAGTAACTAAGCCATTATTTTTTGTTTGTAAATTCCTCAAATGTATGCAGATTTATAAAAAGTCATCTGCCTCTATCTATTCAACCTGTAAAAGAAAGTGTAAGATTCCTGTGACTTAATGTTATTATGACTTAATGTCTATACACTATTCTTGTTTTCTTTCCTTAATATCCCTTGCTTTGCCCTTTGTTTTTAGTGTTTAGTGTTTACTTCCTTTTATTAAAGACATACATGTTTGTGGATCAGTTTAAATACTTCATATAATTATTTGTTTTCTGTGGACCTACCTCTTCTATATTCTTTTCTTGTCTAATTCAGATTTTTAAAATAATTTATAATTTGTAAGGCTATTTTAGCCTTTACTACTGGCTATATATATTATCTTACTATTATTATATAAATAAAAATATTTAATTTTTATTTGTTACACTTTAACACAAATTGTTACTTTTACCAATACTGCTAGAAACTTGGAACATTTAACTCTGTTTACTCCTTCCCACGTTTTGAGTTACTGTTCTAAAAGTTCAAAGCCACACTTATAATTTTGTATCTTCGTTTACTTTATTACTATTCATTTGTTTTCATTTTCTTCTATTTTTTCTTTGTGCTCTCCTTCCTGCACTTCTCTGTTTCCGTATAGAGTCATTTTCCTTCAGTCTTCACAAATCACTTTCAAATTCTCTTAGTCCTGATTGTATGGTAACAAATGCTATCAGATTTTTATCAGAACCGTTTATTTTATCTTCATTTTGAGTAATAGTTCCCTGGGTTTTGGATTCCTTAAGTTTTAGCACTTAGACATTGCCTTTCCATTGTATGCAGGCTTCCATAATTTGGACTGAAAATTTTTTGCTATCTTAATATTACCCCTTTGAAGATAATGCATACTTTCTTCTGGATGCTTTTAAAATATTAAATTTGTTTGATTTTTCAGAAGTCTTACTGTTGTGTGTCTCTAGGTGCAATTTTCTTACTATTTATTGTGCTTGGGGTTTGCAGGGACTCAAATATGTGACTTGAGGTCTTTAATCAGCTTTTTTGAAACTTTTCAGTCATTTTTCATTCCTATTATATCTGTCCCTATTCTCTTGTCCTGCTGTCATTCCAATTGGAAGTTAGACTTCTTATGGAACCCAGTTGTATTTAATGTTGTTTTACATAGTTTACATTTCTTTTCTTGTGTTTCTGTGTGAATATATCCTAAAAATACTTTTTATCCCATGTGAATCCAGTTATGCCTAATCCTTTATTAAACCCATTTGATAATTATTAATACCAAGTATTTTATTTTTAAAATTTAGAATTTTTAATGGATCCATTTTTAATGGATCTTAACAATCTGATTAAATTCTCCATCTTTTATTTCTCCATCTCATTCTCTATACATCTGTGTGTGTATACAGACAAAATTTATATATAGATACTGATAAAATTTATATAGAGATACAGATATAGATATATATCTGTATCATATTTTTGTCTGTTTTCTATTGTGCATTTTTTAAATCTTATTTTTAAGTTGTATGACTTTAGATTTTGTTATATCTAATAATTATCTTATTGAATGCCAGAGAAAGTGTGCATTAAAAATATAGATAGTCTCGTTAATGGTATCTTCTTCCAGAGAGTAGAGCAATGTAATAGTAGCTAATCATCTTAATTTACAAAATCATCTTAATTTACAATTACAAAAGATCTGCACTCATAGATGCTGGATTATGGATCAGGTTGAATTCGATCTACTTCTAGTTCTGGTTTATATATTTTTATTTTCTCCATAGGTGAAAGTAATACTGTGGTTGCTGATCATATTAAATAAATTTGAAGTTGTACTCAATAGAGTTTGAGTTGCACCTCTGGTAAGCCTTTTAGTATACTGTTGCTGCAAATACAAAATGTTATAATTTCTAGGAAATGAAATTTGGCGACATATAACAAAATGACATAAGCTATAAATTTTGACTCAACAATGCCACCTGTAAGAATTTACCCTGAAGATACACTTCCATCTACTATATATATATATATATATATATATATATGTGTGTGTGTGTGTGTGTGTGTGCGTGTGTGTGTGTATAGTTATTTTTTGTATGTAGATGAGTATTTTTATAATTGAAAAAACACTAAAGGCTACCTAAGTTTCTAACATGAACAACTGATCAAGGTATTCAGCTTATATATACATAACAGGGTCTATTCTGTAGCTATTAAAGAATGAAAACGGTGTCTATGAACTGTTATGGTTCGATATCAGGAATTTTTTTCAAAGAAAAAATATAAATCAAAAATGCATATATAGAAAGAAGTGACATAAGAGAACATATATATTTATTTATCTTCATAAAGAGAAGCATAAGAAGAAGTTACATACAATAAAAAGTGGGTAAAAGAGTATAGAGAATATATGAAAAAAGTGCTCTAATTCTATAATTTTGTATAATTTTTGACTTGTGGAAACCAATAGTCAATGTTTAATACCCTATGAACTCTAAAAATGTATATTAAGTTAATAATGATGGGAAGAGGCCACCTGGGTGGCTCAGTGGGTTAAGCCTCTGCCTTTGGCTCAGGTCATGATCCCAGGGTCCTGGGATCGAGGGCCGCATCAGGCTCTCTGCTCAGCAGGGAGCCTGCTTCCCCCTCTCTCTCTGTCTGCTTCTCTACCTACTTGTGATCTCTGACTGTCAAATAAATAAATAAAATAAAATAAAATAATGATGGGAAGAGGAAAATAAAACTTTTTTTTTTTTAAAGATTTTATTTATTTATTTGACAGAGAGAGATCACAAGCAGGCAGAGAGGCAGGCAGAGAGACAGGAGGAAACAGGCTCCCTGCTGAGCAGAGAGCCCGATGCGGGACTCGATCCCAGGACTCTGAGATCATGACCTGAGCCAAAGGCAGAGGCTTAACCCACTGAGCCACCCAGGCGCCCAGGAAAATAAAACTTAAAGCAGATAGGAAACTAAAACAAACAAACCTAAATGAATTTGCAATGAATAACCTGAGCACACTGAGAGGAAAAAAAAAAAAAATCCAGGAACACAAAATTTGACTACCTGTTCTCAGTCCTGATGGGATGGATGAGAAGGGAAATCCTGTGCTCTTTTTAGTGGGTTTATATTTGGTACTGATATGGTTGAAGTGATTCTGAACAAATTTGCAAATACTATAGACTGAGAGAATGGGTAAATATAATGATATTTTGAGGAACCGTAGTTCTCATAGTGGAATATATGATACACAAATTTAGAATGTGGAAGACATGAAAAAAAATCCCCACGGAGATGTGCTGAAATTGAGAGTATCGCTTTGATCCCATTATTTCTAAAATATGTATATGTTTATAATGTATGTGTATGTGTGAGTGCATTCGTATGTGTATATGTTTAAGTACATATATTGCTAGTTCTGTCCATAGAATGGACTCAGAAACAAGACAACTGAGTACCAATGAGCAGAGCTACTGTTCTGATCTTAGTTTCTAATTCATAATTCATCATTCTCCACTAAAAGGAACCAGAGCTCTTTGTTGTTGAAATGGCCGATACTAGGCCTGGGGCAGTGTAATACAAAATGATCCTGGAACACCTGGCTATTATGAAAAGTGAGGAAGTGATCTAAAGGGTGATAGGGATAGTCGCAAGCACATAAGATCTAGCCTGAAGGAGCTCCAAGTGGCCAACATAGGACAATTTGAATATTAAAATAATGAAGAATGATAATAGAATGAGGCCAATGTAAAAGTGGGAAATCCCAAGTGCATACTGATATTAAACAAGTACAACAAAAGTAATAAATGAAGAACAGAAAGAACTCAGTAAATTTCACAGACTGATTGGTAGAGGGAGTTCTGGAGATAAAAAATTACCAACTGTCATAATAAAAATTGAGTCAGACCAAAAAAAAAAAAAAAAGGCTTATAAATGGAAAGAAAAATTTGATGAGGAAAAGGATATCTGCATACCTCAAAATTTATTTCTATATATTTTGTATTTGCCAGAGAAAAATAGCAACTATACAGATAACACCTTGACTGAGTGATTAAAATTAACGTCATCAATAAGGGGTAGATGGATATTGTGAGTCTCCTGACACAATGCACCGAGGACAATGACATCACATATGTAATATCCTTGCCAGGAATGCATAACTTGAATTTAATCATGAGGAAATACACAAAACTAAAATGAAGAATGTTCTATGAAAAAAAGTTGCATGGAAGTGTACTCTTAAAAAAAATTAATGATACAAAAGGTAATGTAAAGCTGTAAAATATTCCAAATTAAAGGACACTAAATAGGTAGGACCACTAAATACAGCGCTTGATTTTAGATCGAATCAATATATTGGAACAAAAAAAATCCTATAAACAATATGTTCTGTCAATTGAAATATGGGTGGCATGTTGCATAAAAGCATCATATTGATATTAATATTACTGAGTTTTATTAGTATATGATTATGCTGGAAACTTTTTTTCGTCAATACTAGGGTATTTTATTATTGAGATCTAATTGGCATTGTACATATAACAGTGTGTTTTCCATTGTAGTGTTAGTTAACACCTCCATCATGACTTTTGTCTTTCATTATATTAAGAACATTTAAGACCAAATCTGTTGGCAATTCTGAGTTATATTACAATATTGTTAACTGTCATTATAATACTGTGCATTAGGTCCCCAGAACATATTCATCTTCTAACAGCAAGTTAGTGTCCTTTGACCAGCATTTTTCCAATTTCCCCAGCCCCCATCCCCTAGTAACTACCATTCTACTTTATCCTTCTCCAAGTCTGACTTTTTTAGATTACACTTATAAGTGATATCATGCACCATTTGCCTTTTTCTGCCTGACTGATCTCATATAGCCTAATCCCCTCAAGTTCCATCCATACTGTCAAAAATGCCATGATTTCTTCCTTTGTCATGTCTGAATGATATTTCATTGTACGTATACCACATCATCTTTATCCCTTTGTATGTTGACAGGGACTTGAGTTGTTTCAATATCTTGGCTATGGAAAATAATGCTGCAATAAACAGGATCTTGCAGATATTGTTTTGATACTCTTTATTTCCTCTGGATATACACCCAGGTGGAATTGCTGGATCACACATCGTTCTATTTTCAATTTTTTTTTTTTGAATCTCCAGTCATTTTTAGAGTGGCTGTACCAATTGACACTCTCAGCAACAATACACAAGGATTCCCTTTTCTCCACATTTTTATGTCTTGTGTTTTTAATGATAATCATTCTAACAGACCGAGTTTAAATCTCGTTGCGGTTTCGATTTGCATTTCCCTGATGATTAGTGATTTTGTGCATCTTCTCATTGGAACTGTTGACCTTATTTTTAGTAAATATACTTTAAATATTTAGGAGTAAAGGCCTCTGAGATATGCAACTTAATCTCAAAGAGTTCATAAAAATATTATAGGGAGATATTAAAGAAACAGGTTATAAATTTTTTTTAAAGATTTTATTTATCAGAGAGAGAAAGCATCCAAGCAAGCGGAACAGTAGGCAGAGGGAGAAGCAGGCTCTGTGCTGAGCAAGGAACCCCCACAGTGCAGGACTCAATCTTAGAACCCTGAGATCATGACCTGAGCTGAAGGTGGACACTTAAATGAGTCAGCCAGGCACCCCAAGAAACAGGATACAAGTTGATAATAATTAATTGGATAAAATTTTTTTGTGGTTAATTTTATGTTTCAGCTTGGCTTAGATGATGGTGCCTAGTTGTTTAGTCAAAAACTAGTTTAGACAATTATTGTATGAACTCTCTGATATATGGAATTTGAGAAGCAGGGCAGGGAGTATGGGGGGAGGGAGGGAAAAATGAAACAAGATGGGACCTGGGAGGGAGACAAACCATAAGAGACTCTTAATCTCAAGAAACAAACTGAGAGTTGCTGAAGGGGAGGGGGTGGGAGGGATGGGGTGGCTGGGTAATGGACATTGAGGAGGGTATGTGCTATGGTGAGTGCTATTAATTGTGTAAGACTGATGATTCATAGACTTGTACCCCTGAAACAAATAATACATTATATGTTAACTAAAAAAGTATCAAAAAAAAATTAGTCTAGACGCTATTGTGTAGGTCTTTTGTAGATGTGGTTAACGTTTACAATGAGACAACTTTAAGTAGAGATCTACTCTCCATAATGGGGGTAGGACTCTTCTAATCATTTAAAGACCTTAAGAGCAAAGATTGCACCTTCCAGAAGATGAAGAAGTCTTGACTCAAGACTGCAACATAGGAATCCTGCCTAAGTTTGCACGTGCTGACCTGTCCTAATGATTTCAAAATTACTAGCTCCTATAAGTATGTGATTCAATTCTTTAAAATAAGTCACTCTCTCCCCCTATACCCCACATCTATCTATCTATCTATCTATATCTATCTATCTCTCTGTCTTTCTGTACATATATAATTATACAGTGATTCTGCTTCTCTGGAGAAGTCTAATATAAAAGTATACATACGTATTATATAACAATATTCTAAAAATTTTCTGTGTGTTTAAAAATTATTTCCATAAAAAAGTTTTAGTGGGACTCTGGGGTGGCTCAGCCAAACGTCAGTTAAGTGTCTGCCTTCAGCTCAGGTCATGATCCTGGGGTCCTGGGATTGAGTCCCACATTGGGCTCCTTACGCAACAGGGAGCCTGCTTCTCCTTCTGCCTGCGCTGCCTGACGCTCCACTTCCTTGTGCTCTCTCTCTCTCTGTCAAATAAATAAATAAAATATTTTTTAAAAAGTTTTAGAAAATGATCACGTCTATTATATTTTGATCAGTCATTACAAGATTAATTTGTTCTAACCTATCTATATGTATGCATGTATTTATTTTTTTATTTTTTGTATGTGTATTTTAAATAAATCTTAAAATTACTGCCAGTTTGGGTATATCATTAACTAATTCTTCTAGTAAATCAGGGAGGAATACATTTTCAATAAAATAATTTTTCTATCTTCCTGTCTATGCATATCTATCTTTATCAATTTATATATTTCTAGTAAAGAATACTCTATCAATAAATAAACCAGGCAGGACTCTAACAGAAATTCAGACTTCTTAAAAATAAAGCTTCCATTTAGAATTTAGAGATAAATTATACAGCTTTAAAATTATGTACCCAAAAAATTAAAAAGTAAAATTATATGACTATAGCCTATGTAATCACTCTTAGACATCCATACACTATAATTCATAATCTTACTCCTAAGAGTATTATTTTTCTCTCTAGCAATTCAACTCATCCCAAACTTGCCATATCCCAGAAGCATATACTGATGCTTAGCTTGCTTGAAAATGAATATGTAAGCATGTTTTCAGCTTGGTTTTTTTCAGACACCGCACATTGTCAAAGACTTTACCAATTCATATACTTTCAGTTCACATAAACTTACTTTTATGTAGAGTTGTATTCCATTTTCCACTCAGTTAAAACAAACAAAAAGCAAGCAAGCAAACAAACAAAAAGCCTTAGTCTTCTTAAATCAGGCAAAATGTCTCAGTACTGTAGAGATAATGAAAAATTACAACCTGTGTTTAAGTAATGATAAAACTATACCCACAAACAATGCTAATAGAAGGCTGAATAATACAAATGTTGTAATTAATATCCAAGAAGAAGTGAGAATACACAGAAAATAAATGATTTCCATTTGTGTGACCAGGGACTACTAACTGAAAAGTTAGTTTAAATTAAACATGTGAAATAAAATGAATTTATCTGGATATAAAGACAAATTCTTTCATACAATATAATTCCTATATTATATTATTATATGAACTATATATTATGTATATAGTTCATATAATTCCTCTGATTGCTTAATTACACTATCTACTGACCTAACTACTCTTAGTCATTTTCAACTTTTAGGCAATCCCTGTATCACTAGTATATCATTTTATGAATTAACAGTTTTATATATATGTGAATTATATATATATATATATAGTGTGTGTGTGTGTGTGTGTGTGTGTGTGTGTGTGTATTATATATATGTATTTTTTACTTCAAATACAAAGACTATTATTGTGTTACTGGCTGCCTTTTTTTTCCCCACACATACTTGGTAGTGCCGAATTCTTTTGTTCAATATATGGTAGTACTGTCATCAGCACTATTCAACTAGAATAACAATGTGTAAAATTCAATTCATAAATATTAATACTGATATCTGATGGTTTCTTGAGAAAAGTTTTCTAGGAAACTTCTAGGAAAGAAGAATACCAGCATTCTCAAAGTTGAAAGGACTATCATGGACCGTAAAAACTCAGAAAAGGAGAGAAAGAGCAACATAAACACACCCAGCATGTGCTGTACCAAGTCTTTGGTGAAGCGCTCTCCATGCCCCATCTCATATCTGCCTCAGAGAGAAGAGACCCATTCAACTCATTAATTCATATTTCTATTCTGCATATACTTTATAAAATAAAATAAATTTAATTTTATGTCTAAATATTTTAGATAATCTGTTCAAATACTTCTGTAGATGGGCAAACTGAAAACCTGACAAGGGCATATGGCCAAGGACGTTTAGTGGTAGAGTGAATTCCTAGGTCCCATCTCTCCTGGTTGTTATAATCTTTTTTTTTGTATTCTTAGACCTTTAAATTGAAAATAATTTATAACAAGAGGATTCTCCCATATCATTAACAAAACAAAAGTTTTCTGGGGTAGACTCTTCCTTGATGTTTTCTTTTATATAAGAGAACATGTTTCTTTCTGATTACTCCCAGGATCCCAATGCCTCATCCATTCCTGGGGACAAATCAAAGAAGAAAAATGGAAGGTCATCTTTAGGTCACTGCTATTCAGTTTGCTGTGCCAAGCTGAAAACCCAGGCCATTAAATATGAAAATCCACTCATTGTCTCAGGCCTGATTGTATCCTGTCTTTCAGATCAGGCTCACCATAGTCATAGCAACCCTAATGGGCGGATGTGCATTGGACCACATCATTTGCAGGGTGTCTTTAACTGAGAAAAGTTTTGTTGAAAATATGTGTGATTAATGCCTTCAACTATTATCTCTAATTGAACAGACATGAAAGGGGGTCACTTTGTCGGCCCAGATAAGCCTATTGCATGGCTATTAAAGGCATATTTAGCCCTTGCTGAATTAATCCATTATTGCTTCTTGTCTTTGGTAACCATAACATGTTGTTGGAAGGCTGTGCAAAATTTGAGTAACTGTTTGAAACACAGCTCCAGTAATCCTCTAGACATGGGTATAAGGGGGTTGGGAAAAGCTATTTAGTGAATATTGAATGTGCTGTGCTGTTTGAATTAGTATTAAGCAGTAGTACTTTATTTTAATGTGTTTATAGCAGAGTGATGCATCACCTTAACATTACCAGCTACTCAGCAAGATTTCCAAAGTTCCTCTATCCATAATATAACTAAAAGAGAGGATCAATAGGGAGGTTTAAACTCTGCACTGGAGTGTGTGTGTGTGTGTGTGTGTGTGTGTGTGTGTGTTTGTGAGAGAGAGAGAGAGAGAGACAGAGATAGAGAAAGAGAGATGGATAACATTCAAACTGTAAAAAACAAAACAAAAAAACTTTCAGAGATAGCACCTGACATTAAATCAACATCTATATATTTGATGTGGAATATGACTTATGGGAGGTACAGATTTTGAGGAACAAATTCTTATCTATTGGCCTGTGCTAATTCTGTCAGTATAGTCTGTCTGGCAAAACTATGAATTCTGGGCATATTCAGGTTATGATCAGATGGGCAAAGAATGATTATAGAGACTTAAAGGTGGTATGCCTAAATTGGTGTAAACAAAAATACTGATGAATGCATTTGTTATTTTGAGTAGGGAAGAGTAAATTCTACTTTGCCAGTCAATGAGTTACTCAAAACTTGTACTACGTAAACAGTGGCATTTCTGATAATTCAACCCCTGTTGATCAAAGGAAAGTACAAAGAAATTAAATATAGCAAGTTAAAGTTGAGGGAGAAAAAACATAATTGTTAAAATAATAAAAATATTTTTTATAATTTATTATGTTCAAATTGGCCATCCATTTATAATATAACAGAATTAAATCTGCGTATAACACATTTATGGAAATACATCCCAGAATGACTGAAGGACAAAACATAAATAACCAAAATATAAAGGCATGGGAATAAATCTAGGAGAGTTTTCAAAATAAACTTGGAATTCAGAATGTCCACCATAAACATCAAATTTCTGAAGTAAAATAGTGTCCCAAAAATGCATAAAATTTAAAATCCCTATAAAGAAAAAAAAATCACATAAAATTAAAAAAAATGAAGTCTGAATGAAATACTTGTAATACAGAACAGAGGATTTTTTGGTCACAATATATGAAATATTCTAAGATTAAAAAATAGAACCCTCAATTTAAAAGAGTAAAAAATTGAGAGTAGTTAATTTTAATGCAAATTTCTTACTTAACTTTAACTTTCTAACTAACAAAAAATGAAAATGAAAAGATCAGTGACATAATATTTTGTTCCAACAGAGTGGCAGCATTTAAAAATTTATTATATCTGTTACCAGCTAGGGTATGGGAATAAGAGAATTTTTATATATTGGCATCAAGTAAATTGACCAAAACACCAGATGGTAACATTTCAGCATTCTATGTCAAATTTAAAATAACATTCAATGTAAGACACCTCTTCTATAGAAATACAAATTGGTGTATTTCTTTTTTAAAATCACATGCAGTTATACTCATAGTAGTACTGCTTCTAATTATGACCAACTGGAAACAATCCAAACCTCTGTCAATATATGGAGAGCTGCATCACAGAAAAATGAATCCTTTGGAAAATTATGCAGCTGTTCAAAAGAAGATAGAGTGAAATGAATATATTTCTAAGATACAGTAAAGTTAAAAAAATCTTGACAGAAGTATATGTATACTGTTATTTGGTTTATGTAAAAAGGATCTGAAAGAGAACATGTTTGTACATGGGCATACATACCTAAAGGAAGGGATCTGAAATATTCTAAAACAAATTGTAAATAGCTGTTTGTGCGTGTCATTATTTTTTAAAAATTCAGTATTCCCTGTACATCAGTTGCCATCAGATCCTGGCTCTACAACATCCTTCCTCTGTAACCTGGAGAAATGAACTTTTCCTATACCTCAGTCACTTTATCCTTCATTGCTGATATATTGTGATATATAATACTGATCTTGGGTACTGAAAATTTGGTCTTTCACTACTTCTGGGAGTTTTCTGTAGATTTCTTAGTGTTTTCTAAATACCATACTGTATCTTCAGTGAACAAATAGCTCTTTACTGTCTCCCTTCTAAACTGTATGAATTTTATTTATTTTCTTCTGATTGAACTGATAGGATTTACAATACAACCTTGAAGAGGAGAGATTAAAGTAGACATCTGTGATTTGTTCTTGCCCTTCAGTAGGAATCATTTAGTTTTTATCATTAAGATATTAGCCATAGATTATTCATACATGCTTATTATCAAATTAAGGATGCTATATTTTTGCTATTTTTATTTGCTTTCTAGTTTGCTAAAATTTTTAATCACAAATGGGTGTTGGTTTTGGCCAGGTATTTTTTGCATTTATTAAGATCATATGATATGTCTTAAATTTATTAATATAGTATCCAGTATTAATTGATATTTGGAAGTTAAACCAAACTTAAGTTATTTTATTAACCCTACTCAGTCGAGATATGTTATCCTTTTTATATTTTACTGCATTTTATTCATTATATTTTGTTAGGGCTTTTGTGGCCATGCTCAATAAGTGATATATTTTTAGATTTCCTTCCTGGTGATCCTTTTGTCTGGCTTTGGACACTGGACTCACAAAATGACACTTTTATTTTCTGTTTTCTTAAGTGTTCATCTATTCCATAATATCCCTTTATTATTCTTTGACTGTGCTTATTACCTCTAAGCATGTTTTCTTTCATTTCTGATATTGGTAATTTTTGCCTTCTCTCTTTTTTTGCCTGGATTGATTTAGCTATTTCCCCCATTTTATTAGTCTTTTCAAATAATCAATCTTAAGTTTTATTGCTTATCTTTATTATTTAACTGTTTTCAGTTTTATTGACTTCTACTCATCTTTTGGGTTTCCTTTTTTTCTACTTATCTTGGGTTTAATTTTTTTCCCCTAATTTCTGAAGAAGAAAGCTTCGAAAAATGATTTATTATTTTTGCCATTAACATTCAAAATATATATTGTCCTCCAAACATTTCTTTAACTTCATTTCACAAATTTTGATGTGCATTTTAACATCATTCTGTTCAAATATTTTCTAACTTTTCATGTTACTACTTTAGTCCATGGTTAATTCAGAAGCATGGGGTTTAAATGATTCCCTCGATTTCTTTCTAATATTTGTATCTAATTTAACTCTGGTATGGTTAGAAAACAAGTACTGTATGATTCAATCTTTTAAAATCATTGAGAATTATTTTGTTGTCCAGTATATGGTTTATTACAGTAAATTTTCCAAGTGTTTCAAAGAATGTGTATGGATGTCGAGTTCTATAGTTGTTTATTTGTCCAAGTTGGTTGATAATGTTTTTCAAATTTTCTGTATCCCTACTGATTTTCTTTTTAGTTTCTCTGTTAATTAATAAGAGGATATTGAAATAGCCCATTAAAATTGTTTTTGGCTATTGTTTTTTTTCTTCTACCTTGTCTGTTTTGTTTCATGCATTGTGGAACTTTGTTTTTAAAATGCAAGTGCATGGGGTGCCTGGGTGGCTCAGTGGGTTAAGCCTCTCCTTCAGCTTGGGTCATGATCTCAGGGTCCTGGGATCAAGCCTTGCATGGGCTCTCTGCTCAGCAGGGAGCCTGCTTCTCCCTCTCTCTCTGCCTGCTTCTCTGCATACTTGTGATCTCTCTCTCTATCAAATAATAATATCTTTAAAAAATAATAAAATGCAACTGCACTATATCTTTTATATCTTCTTGGCCTCTTAACTATTTTGCAATAACAAAATGTCCTTCTTTGTCTGTAGTGAACATTTCTTTCTGGAAGTTAATCATGTCTGACATTAGTATAGCCACTTAGTTCTCTCATGTTTACTGTTTACTTTTTCCACAGTCTTTTTACTTATTTAGTTAGTTTTACTGTCAATCTGTTTCATATTATTATCTAATATGTTTCTCTTATAGGGCCACTTACAGTTCTATATTCAGTCAAAATAATTCTATTTTTTAATCACAGTATTCAAACTGCTCACATTTAAAATAATTATTCACACATTTGGGTACAGGTTTACCATTTGATTGTCTTCTGTTTGTCTCATCTCTCTCTTGTTCCCTTATTCCTACTCTACAGAAACTTGTTTTGTTAAATATTTTATTAAATTAATTTAATACCTCTACTGCATCTTAACTATATTTTTGTGCTATTTTTATTTTTTTATTTTTTTTAAAGATTTTATTTATTTATTTGACAGAGAGAGATCACAAGTAGATGGAGAGGCAGGCAGAGAGAGAGAGAGAGGGAAGCAGGCTTCTCGCTGAGCGGAGAGCCCGATGCGGGACTCGATCCCAGGACCCTGAGATCATGACCTGAGCCAAAGGCAGCAGCTTAACCAACTGAGCCACCCAGGCGCCCCTATTTTTGTGCTATTTTTAGTGGTTGCCCTAAAAATTTTAAGACATATATTTTACTTACCACAGTTTAATTTGTTAATATGAACGATATCCTAGTCAGCTTAACTCCTCATAGTTCTACTTCCTCCTCCTTTGTCCTATTGGTGCCATGCATATTACATATATGTGTATCATATCCATGTGCATTATAAATACAGTGGTATGTATGTGTTACTTCAGGCAAGCATATGTCTTCCACAGAAATTAAAATTAATATATACAACATATATAACATATATATCTGATTGAACATTTTATCTTTTAGATTTATCAATATGTTTACCATTTACATTGCTCTATATTGCTTCCTATAGACTATCTTGTCATCATTTTCCTTCTACCTAAAGGACTTCTTTTTTGTACTTACTACAACACAGGTCTGTTAGCAATAGTACTTTCAACTTTTATATATGCAGACATGCCTTTACTTTTCTTTTAATTTGAATATTAATTTGCTGATTATAGAATTATTAGTTGATTTTTATTGTCAGAACATTCGATATGTCAGTCCATGTCTTTTGACATCAGTACTTTTGATAAGAAGATAACCATTAGCTATACATTGCATCTCTGTGAGGTGTCATTTCTCACTTGCTGCTTTCAAGATTTTCTCTGTATGTTGGCTTTCAGCAGTTTGGTATAATGTGAATTTTTTTGCACTAATCATACTTGGGTTCCTGGCTCCCTAGAGTTGGATGTTTTTAGCATTGAGGCATTGCTAAATTTGATAAAGATTATGTTCAAACACCTAAATGCAGTAATATATTCACTCTCTGTTGCCTATATTGCATTCAAGATACAACAGATTTGCAACTTTTTTCTGGCTTTATATTTTAACTGGAATCCATAGAGTCTCTCGTGTGCATGTGTATCTTGGCAGTAAGCCAGGTTATTGGGGCAGGTTGATATGGCTCTCTCCATTCCAAAATCTCTGCATTAAATTTCTGGTGCTCTGCCACTTGCCCTGAACAAAGTTCGTCATTTCTGTAAAAATGTGAGTTTAGTCATTCTTGGTGGAGGAATGAAAATTCTGTCACTTAATGTCACAAATTCATGGATCTTACTCAATACAGTAATAAGGCATTTTTAAACAGAAAAAAAAACATAAAATAAAATTATATATTGATCTGATAATGAAAGCTGTGACCACAGGTGAGGAGGGACCTAACCTTGTATGTCCCTTAAGGGCAATAATTTAGTATTTGTCAATTCAGTGTTTACAGCAACTTTCTAGAACATAACTATGTTGCTTGGCTACCCTCTCTGGAGCTTCCCTGGTGTAATCTGATATTGGTCCCTGTACTTAGAGGTCAGGGAGAGACCAAAGTTAAAGGCAGGCCACTCCAGTTTGGTTGATGGCAGCTTTAATAAACAAAGGGAACTTATGTTGGAGACTTGTCTCAAGCAGCAGCAAGACTAATGGACCCTTGCTCCACCTGCCAAATCTTAGAAATTTGTAAAGAGGCCTTAACTGGGTTCAGACATGTATATTATGCAGATGTTTTCAATATCATATCATTATCTCAAGGCTATGCCCTTGGAGCAGACTTTGAGAATGAGAAAAAGCAGAACCCACATTCCAAGGACAGAGGACAGGGTAACAGCCTCCAAGTATGTGGGGTCCACCTCGTTTGTCAACTGCCAGTCGTGTCTTTTTGATGACGTTTCTCAACAAGCTATCATGAATAAGAAGAATCAATTGTACTTTTCAAGGTACCATCTACCTTCAATCATTCTTCATTGTCTTGATATTTTTATTTATGATAACTTGGTTCAGTCATGTATTTATTTTCTGTTGGATAGATGTCCTCAGCCCTCTTAGATTACAATTCCTGGAAGTAGAGATTGATGCTTTTTCCTTCCAATATTAACATATTAGATTTTATGTTTTATAATTTAACTTTATATACTTTATTATATTATTTGCTATGAAAATTATATCAAAAAGAATGATTTTGAGATATTCTGTATTCCCAGTAACATATTTATATACACATTTTTTTCTTATACCTACTTTTTAAAAGATTTATTTATTTGAGAGAGAGAGCACTCAAGCATGTAAGTGGAGGAAGGGGATGAGGGAGAGAGAGAATCTCAAGCAGACTCCCCATTGAGTGCAACACCTAATGTGGGCTCAATCCCATGACCTTGAGACCATATCCTGAGCCAAAACCAAGAGTTGGATGCTCAGCTGACTGAACTACCCAGGCACCCTTCTTATAGCTATTTTTGAAAAATATCCAAAAATATTTGTCTTCTACACTAAATTTAACTTTTCATATACTGTTTCTTTAATATGTTATACATATATAATAGAAAAGTGAATAGAACACATATTTCAAGTGTAAATACAATTTTAAAAAGTATAAAATCTCATTGTGGTGTATAAAAAATAGAATATTATCAGTTCCCTTTCCCTGTTATAAAATTGATGCTTACTGCCAGAGTTAAAACTATCTTGAGTTCTATGATAAATCAGTCATTGATTTTGTTTTGTTAGTCTGGATTTACATATGCCTTCTGAAACAATCATTTTTTTTCTTACTAGTTTTACTTGTTTTTGAAATTTTTAAGAATAGATGCAGACAGTATGTACTTCTCTTTCATCTGGTTCATGTTGTTCAAAATTATTTGTAAAATTCATCCAAATTGTTGTGGGTAGGTTTAGCTTACTCATTTTTATTATCATGTGATTTTCCACTGTATGAATATACCATATATTTATTTAACCCATTGTTATAAATAATCATTTGGGTTGTTTCCATTTTTTGTCTGTCACAAATTATGTTGCTTTTGATGTCCTATGGATGTTTTTCAGTGTCCTTGGCAGTTTATCTGGAATCTATACATAGTAATAGAGTTGTTGGCTCAGAGAGTATGCAAATCTTATAATTTAATAGATGTTAGAAATGTTCCAAGGAATATGGTATTTCATGATGTGCCACATTCTTGCTATCAACTGAAACTTTTAATGATATTGTTTAAGGTTTTTAACTTGCCTTTCTCTGACTAAAAAGTTGATTACGTATAATCTCTACTATTCCCTACTTCAGATTACATTTAGAAAGTCCCTTTGAAGTCTTTGGGAGATTTTTTTTTTTTAAGTTATTGGAAAACGTTCTTTATATATTTTGGACACTAGTTGTTCATTAGCTTTTTTCATTTTCAATATTGTCTCCCTGTTTCAGCTGGTATTTGTATTTTCCTTATGGTACCTTTTGATGAATATAATTCTTAATTTATTTATTATTATTATTTTTTTAATTTTAATTTTTTATTTTAATTTATTAGTCTTTTACTCTGTGGTCAATGTTTTATGTTTCTTATATAATAACTCTTTCCTTGAAAATATTCCACTGTATTATGTCTTAAATATTTATAAATTTAACTTTTCTATACTTGGAATTGATTTTTTAATATGGCAGAAGAAGAGGTTATGATTTTATGAGGTTATGTAGAGGTTTTGTAGGTTATGTAGATACCCCATTGCCCTACTATCATTTAAAAATGCTGATCTTTCCCATGCCCATTGATTGTTCATACCATGCCCTTTTGGTTATACATTAATCCACACTCTCTTTTTCTTCTAATTCTTTTTCTTTCTTTTTTTTCTCTCTTTTTCTTCTAATTCTTTTTCTGTTTACATCAGTATTTTTCTACACTTGAACCAATTCAACATCATCTTAATTACCATAAGTTTAATATTGCTCTGCTATTTTAGAGTAAATTTTATTTTATTGAATATCTTGCTTAATATTTTTCCTTTAGAATCACCTTTTAATAGTGTCCTAAAAAATAATGATCCTGTGGATATCTTAAATAGAATTGCATTTAATCTATCATGAAATCTAGGAAAATTGCTGTTATTATGGTATGATTTTCCAGTCTATTAAGATGACATATCTCCCCATTTATTTAGATCTGATTTATTTTTTTTAAAGATTTTATTTATTTATTTGACAGACAGAGATCACAGGTAGGCAGAGAGGCAGGCAGAGAGAGAGGAGGAAGCAGGCTCCCTGCTGAGCAGAGAGCCCGATGCGGGGCTTGATCCCAGGACCCTAGGATCATGACCTGAGCAGAAGGCAGAGGCTTAACCCACTGAGCCACCCAGGCGCCCCTAGATCTGATTTATTTTTATCTATAAATTTGTCTCAGCTTATCTGGGAAACCTTTCCCAACCTTGAAATTTACTCTTATGCCTTCCATGAGTTCAGAGCAGATCAGTGCACTTTGTTGTGTATCATCATGTTTAGATCTTTATCTTATCACTTCTTACACTAAATCAAAGGATTTATGTGTGTGTGTGTGTGTGTGTGTGTTGTCTCTCACACTAGATTTGTAGTCTATTTGAGGACAGGGACTGTGTCTCATTCATTTTGGCCTAAAATAATTTCTCACATTGGATGATAAATTAACATAATGTTTGTTAAAATGTGACAAATAGCCAAATAGGAGTAGTTAAGATAATTATGGTAAAACCACACAACATAGTGTTATATAAGAAATGATTATACAGATGATCATGTCATGGAAAAATATGGATGACATTCTAAATTAAAAAAAAAAAATGGAGTTATCCTCATCTTCCCTGACTCTCACTCCCTCACCTATTTCACAAATAGATCACGTTGGCCCAATCCTTATACTACAATCCTGCCATTTACCTCTACCCTCTGCACTATCACCCTAGTCCAAACTTCCATCATTTCAAGAATGTCTTCACTCACCCAATCTATTTTATAACATCATCAATTAACCATTTAAAAATTCAAGTCAAATCAGAAGAGTGCTCTGCTCAAAAATGCTCTAAATCACTTTTCATCTCACTCTGAGGGCAAAAAGCCAGTCTTTACCAGTCAACAAGACTATGGATGGACAAGACTGAGGCCTTGCCTTAACTCAAATGCATCTACTATTTCTCAAATCCCTTCATTATTTTTCATCTATACTAACCTCCCAGACTTTCCTTGTACATGCTTCCATTTCTAGTCTTTGTGCTTACCCTTCCCTCTAAATTGGACCCTTCCCAGATATTCAAATACATTTATTCCTTGTCTCTACTAAGTTTTTGCTTTAATGCCATATTTTCAGTGAGGTTTTCCATGACAAGCCTATGTAAAATGCCACCACTCCATCTCCCTCCACATTAATGTTGGTCTCGATGCCCATTTTCCATTTTACTTGTCTTTACAACTTTTATTACAAACATCAAAATACAACATCAAGGGCGCCTGGGTGGCTCAGTGGGTTAAGCCGCTGCCTTCGGCTCAGGTCATGATCCAGGGTCCTGGGATCGAGTCCCACATCGGGTTCTCTGCTCAGCGGAGATCCTGCTTCCCTCTCTCTCTCTCTGCCTGCCTCTCCATCTACTTGTGATCTCTCTCTGTCAAATAAATAAATAAAATCTTTAAAAAAAAATAAAAAAAAATACAACATCAAATACAAACATAAAAATGATAATAAGAATATGGTCTATTGTCAAACATCTAACATGTCTCACCATTCAACATTCAGAGGACTATATAAAAACTTTTTGTATAATGTATTTATTTATGTTATTTATTGTCTATCTCCACCCACTCTAGAATGTAAGCTCCAGCAATAGAACTATTTCTTTTCTTTTGTTCACTTCCATGTCCCAGGGTCTGAAAATAGGTATCTGGCACATGGTAGGAATTCAAACTTATGTTGGATCATTTAAACAAAGTTATGTAAATGAATGATATTTAAAAATTATTTTTAAATTGTCTCACATGAAATTATAGAAGGGATGTTTCTGTATGTTCCTAGATAAAATACTTGAGATATGTTAGGTTTGAATTCCACACTTATTATCTTACCTATTGCATGTTAGTTTTAAGTTTCTTATAAAATTTGAACTACAAATAAAATAATGGGAATTATTGATTCACAAAAACATTATAAATAATATGACTAATATAACTTATTTGTTTACATTTTAATAGATTTTTTAATTGAGTCACCAAACCATACTCTTAAAAAAAGTAAATAACTTAAACACTTAGTATATGCTAGACATAACTAGTATATGTCAGTTTGTTATTTGGAAGTCATTTTTATAATGCTGCATATGCTGAAGGATTTCTCTTTAATTGTCATCATATTTCAGATACACAGGGAGAAGCCCATTAACTATAACCTTGTCAGAGAAGAAAACAGGGGAATGGTAGTTAGAATGATAGAAGCTTTCCTTGGAAGTGCACAGTTGGCAGTGAGACCAGATTTTCCTAGATCATTAATTACAAATTTCCCAGCATTGGTCTTTTATTTTAAAATTAGTTCTAATGGAGGCAAATTCGAAAGGCTCCCTTTAAAATCCCTGATCAACCATTACTAACATATAAACAAAACAAAACAATATATATATATATATATATATATATATATATATATATATAATTATAACAAAACAATTCAGAATATTATTTGGTATTTTAAAATTTTAGTTAGATTCCTAAGGATGCATCACCAACTATCCAAAATATTTTGGATTAAATCTAATTTATAATTTCTCCCAATTCTATTGTTTAGCCAGTGGTTTCTTCTGTTGGTTGCACCTGGGCTCACTCACATGATTGCCTTCAGCTAGAGAATCAGCTGGTCAGGGAGGTTAAATAAAGATGGCTGCTCTCACATGTCTGCTTGCTGATGGCTGGCTGTTAGTTCAGGCTGGATGGTTCTTCTCTACAAGGTTTCTCCACTTGAGAAAAAGATGGACTTCAGTTCACTGTTTTAAGAAAGTGAAGGTAGCAGCAGCAAAACCTCCTAAGGTCTGGGCTCTAAAACTCACACAATATCACTTCTACTACCATTTATTTTTCAAAGCAGTTATAAAGTCGGCCAAGATTCAGGGGGAAGGGAAGCAAGCTTCACTTTCAACAAGAGAAGCTGCACATGATCTTTGGCTTTATTTTGTTTACCATGATATCATAAGACTGTTTCACTGAATTTTGGAATAAGCTCTGAATTGCAGAGGTAGTGTTTAAAAGTTTATAACAGCATGCAGATTTATAGAGGGCTACCGGTCTAACGAAAAATAAAATAGTCAATATAAGAACCCAAGGTGATGTCCAACTACATAGTTCATTTTTCAATAGTCACTTGGTTTTATGATTATTTATACCTGAAAATGAAGTAGAATATGAACAAAATAGTTTATCAAATCAAAATGGAGTTAAAACTAAAATTATCTACACAGTTAATATAAGTCTGAGCTTCACTGTGCTGGTTAATAAGTAGAACACAGGTGTATATAGCATAATCACTGCCCATATAGATGTCCTAATCCCAAAGGGAAGATAATACACAAGTGTATTTAAATGACTTAAACTCCCTTTTTACGAGCATAGTGTCTGGGCATCTACTAATAACGTAGCAACCAAGGCATTAGTTACTAGCATTAGCACCCTTGTCACATCAGAGACAAGATACAAAGTGTAATGTAAAACCACCAAATATCAGCAGGCTTACGAAGCAGATACGAAGCAGCCGCTGAGGTTTAACGAAAGTAGGATGAGAATCCAGGAAAGATCATTTGGAGGCTCATTTCATATAGCTGAAAAGCAAACTCAGAACAGTCCTTTGGTGAAGTTTCAGGCATTTCTGTCGTTTTTATTGCAATGTGGGTGCCTACTAGTTTAACCATGCCAACATCGGGTAAAGTTGCTGACATTAGGCAGAGACCTGGAACTCATAACCCTCCCCTGCCAAAAAAAAAGTAAGGGCTACACTGAGTGTTCAATGTAGCCTGAAATAGTGTTGTAAATCAATGAACCTCAAACTTTAGTGTTCATTGGAATCACCTGGTGAGCTTGCTCAACCACAGACTACAGGGCCATGCTCCCAGAATTTCTTCTGATATAGTAGGTCTGAGGTGGTGCCTGAGAATTCACATTGCTATGTCTCAGATGATGCCGTTTGCTCTGGTGAGGAAACCGGTTTCGGGAAACACTACTCTAAATCAAACCAGAGCACCACCTCGGTCTTCAAATGCTACACACTAAAGTTTAAATTACCCATACCTGGGCCACTAGAAGAGGTTGCCATTTTCTTTTCTTTTTATATATATATATATATATATATATATATATATATTTTTTAAAAGATTTGATTTATTGGGGCACCTGGTTGGCTCAGTCAGTTAAATGTTTACCTATTGGCTCGGGTCATGATCTTGGAGTGCACCATAGTATCCGGCCCCCACTGGGCTCTGTGTTCAGTGGGGAGTCTCCTTCTCCCTCTGTCCTTCTGTATTTTTTTAAGAAGATATTATTTATTTTAAAAAGAGGGAGCACGAGGTGTGTGTGGTGGGAGGGGAGGACGAGCATACTCCTCCCTGAGTGTGGAGCAGCCTGACATTCAACTGGATCCCATGACCCTGAGATCATTACCTCAGATGAGAATAGGAAGTTTAACCAACTGAGCCACCCAGACACACCAGCCATTTTCAAATCTACAAGATCTCAGATTTATCTCAAAGGGTGCATGGCTACTTTAGTGCAGAAGATCACACAGAAGATGGTCTTAATAATGTAATATGAGGGTTAAGGATATAAGTTAGGATGAAAACATGAGAAATGGACATAAATTTGGAAAAGGAATATCCTAACATTTGAAGGAAAATAATGGGTTTCTGTGACTAGATAATTACGAGCAGTGAAATATTTGCTTCAAAGATAATGGGTGGCATAGGAGTCCATTTTTAAAAGATAAATTGGTAGAGATTGAGGGAAGGATTTAAAAACTGTTTTAGACATACTGCATTTGTGGTAAGGAGAAAATATTTAGATGTTTTGAAAAAGAATACTGAGACATAGGGAGACAAGAGTATTGGGGAGAAACTTCAAGGTCATTCTCCAAAGAGAACAGTTTTCCAAGCTCTTAATTACAATGTGATAAATAATATCTAGTTTTTTTATAAAGAAAAAAACATAACTAATACTAAATCTTTAAGAAAAGGGTATTTCCTCTTCTAATTTCTAGGTAGTAAAGTTTGTGGTATATTAGTGAGCCAAAAACACACTTGCTGACTATCTGATTTCTTAACTAATAGTGGAGGGAATTAATAAGTATCATTGGGGTTGTCTATAGGGTGCTTTATAGGACTTAGAAGTGAATATATTATTGCCAGTAGGAAGATCAAAACCTAGGAGACTTCTTGATCTTTGAATCTTTACCACATTGTGTGCTGCTGTATAAACAATACATAGGAAGTACTGGGTGCATAGTGAATTCTTAATGATCATTTAATATGTGTTTGGTCTTTAATCTGTGAAGCAATTGGTGATGTTGCAATACTACAGATCAAAGATAAAACCAGATTTAACACTTAAGTTGTTAAATGGAATGTTCATTAATTTTCAGATGGTCCCAATATCATGTAGAACTGTAGCCTACTCATTAAAAAAATGTTTGATCAGAATTCAGAATGAGCTTGAATCGGTATTTGATTTTAGGAAAAACACTCCTATTCAAACCATCAGTGTACTTGCAAACAAAACAACAGACAGAATATAACTTCACATTCTCATTTGCATCATTCTACCTTCACTCAGCCATCTTTACTCAGGATTATTTTCCAGACTTTGTGGTCTCTGGGAATTCTTCAATCTCTGTGTCTTTAAATTTGAGCATCTTGTTGGCACAACTTCCCATTATCCCAGATTCCTAATTTTCTCAATCCACTTTTACTTCGACCTTATCTAGATTGACAAACTTCTTTTTAGTCCCAGATATCAATCTTCTATTTATATTTCTGCATAACTTAGAACCTGAGAATGTCCCTTTAATCCATCTCTAATCAAATCTCATTATTCACTTTCCCCTTTGTCCTTCAAGTTGTCCCTTCAGAAACATTTATAGAGCACTCTTATCCTTGAATTATAATTGATGATTTATGTGTTTCTCACCTCTGTTATGCTATGACATCATTGAGGGCAGGGAGACTTTTCCTATTGTTTGTCTAAAACTTCCCATTTCAATATTTTTGAAGGAATAACTTAGGAATAATTTTTTTTATTATAAAGATTTATTTATTTATTTATTTATTTGGCAGACAGAGATTACAAGTAGGCAGAGAGGCAGGCAGAGAGAGAGGGGGAAGCAGGCTCCCCACGGAGCAGAGAGCCCGATGGAGGGATCGATCCCAGGACCCTGGGATTATGACCTGAGCCGAAGCAGAGGCTTTAACCCACTGAGCCACCCAGGTGCCCCAGGAATAATTTGAAAAACTAAAATACAGTGAAAAATCAAAGTGTCCATGATTATAAGAAAGGAAAAGAAATATGTGCTTAAGCAGAGGAAAGTGACTTCAAGCAGAGAGAAATATGAGAAAATTCAGATAAACTGAGAGAAGACAGCTCGTTTTAGTTAATTTGAAAAAAATCTTGCCAAAAATATAAAAATTCATAACTTTTTATGTCAAATAATTAAGAA
This sequence comes from Lutra lutra, assembly GCF_902655055.1. Lineage (NCBI taxonomy): Eukaryota > Metazoa > Chordata > Mammalia > Carnivora > Mustelidae > Lutra > Lutra lutra. Next base: position 195,871,318 of record NC_062279.1, read on the forward strand.
AGGAATTCAGATATTTGATACTGGATAGAGTATCAGGGTGAATATCTGCTCTATTATCTGGCCATTATTCAGCCACTTCTTTTGATAATAATTCTGAACATGTCCTTATGCATTAATAATACAATGGATAGCATCATCTGTTGTTACCAGAGCCTCTCCTTGGAGGGACTAAGAAAGCAGAACAAAGTGTATTTCAATATTAAATTTTAAAGTGTTCAGAATTTATGAGGTTAGAGATTACAAAATAATCAGTATTATAAGTGTTGAAAGTTTAAAAATATTTGGAATTCATAATATAAAATCAGTAAAACTAATGTATTCAAATATACAACTCTATACATATACACTAAATATAAAATAGATAAACTGTAATGTAGGCCAAACTTAACATTTTAACAGTTTATAAATAAATTACTAAAAATAATATATTGTTCAAAATAAAAACTAAATATAACATTAAAATTAATAAGTGCATATAAATTAGTAAAATTTTGTATAAATACATTAAATATGTCAATTATGCAATTTATATTTGTTTAAAATGTGCTTTTTAGCAATAAATAGCCTCTATGCTTTTGGCATTAGCTTGTGAGAATTTGTGTGTGTGTTTGTGCACACGTGGAGAAATCATTTTTGACTCTAGTTCGGAGAATGTTGAGGTAATACATATATATGGGCTAATTTTAAGTATTTTCCTCAAGCTCTCTCATCCTTAATCCCACATTATTGGTGGCTAATTTAGGAAAAATAACTTTTCTAATATAAGAATATAAATATTTTTTATTGATAAATACCTAAAATCACTTTTTCCACAGTTTTTTTTCAGTCAAGTTTATTTGCTTTAGTTTAGATCATCAGTTTTATTGTCATTTTCATATTCTACTTGTCTAGAAAGTCTTAGAGTTATTTATTGCTGCCTGATCACTTTCTCCCTTGTTTTTTTTTTCTCCTCCTATTCTTCCTCTTCCTTTTTTCTTCTTTTGACAAAAGAGCACAGTAACAGCTATATACCTCTACAGAGATGATACTTTCCTCTTGTAGTAGTATGAAAAGAACATTAAAATATATGCAATACCATTCAATTAGGAGATAGAATTTAATATACTGATACCACTTAGATAAACACATTTTGTCACTAATGTACCAGACTTTCAATATTCTGTTTTTAAAAAGACCGTCTCTTGTGAAAGGATCTTGTTTGCTTTTGTTATAATATGGTAGAGTTTTAATAGTATTTCACTGTATAGTCCTCTGTATTTAAACTTTAAAAAGCATAATATTAATCTACTTACCTTTGAGTCTCCAATCACTTGTAAGTTATATTTACTATTGAATAATTAGTTTGGTTTCTTTTTTTGAATTCTTAATTAAAACTCCCATAATGGACAGGAATTCACTACAAATTTCTTCTTTAGTTACTGTTTTAGTTTCTTCATTCTCATACAGTTATTATTTTTTGAAAAGTAATTTCATTTTGCATAGTCAACATTGGAGATGACTGTAGCTTAAGTTATGTTTTCATATTCATAATTTGGTGATTTTTTTCAATAGTTGGAAAATTTACAGCTTAGTGACAAAAATCAGGAAATGGATTTTTTAACATATAATTAATTTTTAAACCTCCAAATGCTTGGGAAAATATTCCAGTGGAAGGAACTGTCTTGCTCAGTACAATAATTGACCAGTTTGAAAAGGATGGAGAGGAAGGCACGATGCATACAGGGGCAATGGAATTGGCTAGCTGATATTAAGTTGCATTGACATCTTAGAGCAAATGAAAGGCAGAGCTGCTAATAAAAAATTAAAAACTAAGTGTGAAGGTTGAGGGCTTTTTGGTTACTTACAAAGAAGCCGTTGTCTGTTGCTGTGGAAGAGCAAGAAAATATGAGGACTAAACTCAGGATTTAATAGAGTTCTTGGGTTTCAAAGACACATTGAATGCACAGGTGATGAAGGTCCATTATGGTAAAGCTAGGCAACAGGTTCAAAACCCCAGTCTCTCTAACACATGAAATGGAGCATCTGAATTCATTACACTCAAGATTTGGGCTTCCTAGACTCTTTTAAAACTTTAACTTTGCAGAAGTCTGTCCTTCCCTAAGTAGAAAGTCACTGAAGAGGCTCCATAATAGGATCTGCCCCACTAACATCCTTTTCCAACTCTTTGGTTATTTCCAACTGGAGCATCATCTAGGCAGGCATATGCTAGGCCTGATTAAGGAGGAGAGAGCCCATGCCCCAAAGGAGCTATAAAAGTTAGATAGCATAATTAATCAAGAGTTAGGAAAGTACCAGTGTGACAGGTTTAATGGGATGTTTTATAATCAAGGAGACTAAAAGAGAATTTATTGATCTGTGATTCAGAAATATTATGGAAATACAAAATATAATACTTTGGTAAAGAACCCAGGGTAAGTTGCTAACTAGCTGTTTGAATGACTTTTGGAAACTTGGAAAAAATGTAGGTCTTGTTGAGTGATGTGAAAATATTTGAGTTTCCATGGGAGGTAGGGGTAGAAAGGATTAAAAGGTCCAGGAAACTGGATAGGGTAAATGGATACATTATGGGAGACCAAAAGAACCACCACACCATTGACCAGGGTCATCAAGAATGAGGTGATAGGGGCTTTAATTTCACTAAGTTCAGTAGTGGTTTGTTCTTTTCTATAGCCAAGGCTAATGGCAAGAGAAGCTATCATATTGTTTGGCTTGTTTGTGTGTGATGGGCCTCAATGAACTATACATCAATGAGTATACTAAAATGCCACACTCCAAGTGGTCACAAATATCATAATATCAGCAAAGTCAGAGTTGCATCTAAGGGAGCTGAACCCACAGAGAATAATGCAGATGAATAGTAGAGTTTGGAATTCTGAGAGCAAAATAAATAGGTAGCCAATTAGTGTACTGCAACATATAAATAATCAAAAGGAAGGAAAATGTATGAGTAGGAGTTCATATAAATAATCAAAAGGAAGGAAAATGTATGAGTAGGAGTTCAAGGGTAATTACCTCAATAAAAGTTCAAGACCCTTTATTCAATTCCTGGGAATGAGAATATTTTCCAACCTTATAGTATTAAATGAAAGGATGACTGGTCATTAGGAGGAAGGACTCTACAACCACAGAGCAAGTATATGCACAATGAGTCCCCAGGCTTTCAATAGACCATAAAGCCACTTGTTTATGTGTACTGTAGGATGAGGAAAGGGGCCTAGCAGACATTTCAATAACTACTGGAAACAGTATAGATGACATTAATACCCAGAGGTCAAAACGTTGTTATAGTCACCTATTAGAATGGCAGTATATAAGGGTCACCTAAAACACAAAGGTTTGGGGAAAGCCCAGCCTTACAGCATCCACAGACCCACTTGTTGGTCAGCTTTCAATACTCTGAATCTATAATTGAGATTGACATATTTGGCATTTGAAGTGACATTTTCTATTAGGTCCTTCACTTGTGAAATAAGAGCTATTATAATTGTAAAGGCCTGATGGGAACTTCTGATATCACAACCACTTGGCCAAAGTAGTAAATTAAAAACAGCACAACATCCTTTTGAGATGGAGGGAAAGTGATGAAGTTTAATGACGCCTTTAAATATCTCAAGTGTGTGGAATGACAGTCCTTTATACACCTTTATTCAATTCAGCAGTCTAGCCATAATAATCAAATGGATTCTGGAGAATGATTCTGGATTACCACAAGCTCAACCAAGTAGTAGTCCTAATGTCATCTGCCATACTGGATTAATATTTTTCTTAAAGTAGGTTGATACACTCGGAATTCATGATACATAGCCCTTGGTTTTGGGGTTGGGGGCAGTATGTATACTTAATTTCAATGAGGAAAGAGGGACAGAAAGACTTCTCATTTATGAGGCATTATCAGGATGACAAATGGAAATCCATGGTGGCAGAAGTAGAAGCTATGCATGGGTTCAAGGACATGGATTCCTACTTAACCAAGCTTATCCAGTTATTGCTTCCTCTGAAAGCCCAACATGCCAGCAACAGAAATAAATGATGAACCCTTGATATGGCACCACATATGAAAGAAACAACTAACTACTTGGTTGTAAATTTACTGAGTCCTTTCCATTTTAAAAGAGTTTGCAATTTGTTCTCAAAATAACAGGCACCTACTTGCTATGGCCTTGTAGTTTCTGCCCAAAGGGTCTCAGCTAACATCACTCTCTGGGGACCTTAGGCATGCAATTCAATACTAGGGAATCTCATTTCTGAGGAAATGAAGATTTGTATCCCCTTAAAATGTGAGTCCCCAAGACTAGTAGGAATGATGGTTGAGGACAAAGGAAATTTGGAAGGAATATTAGAATAAAAAAATGACTAATGGTAATTAAGGCCCTCCACCTTTTATGTCTCCCCTTGGAGAGGGGCCCACTAGAAATCTAGGTGAGTTTCTTTCCAAATATGTACAGAGGAGGGGATCTGTGCACCACAAATGTTTAATTTGGGGGAAAATGTTTTGGGGCAAAAAATGTTTCATTTGTGGTAACCTTGAAGTGCACCACTCAGTTCTCCCTTCAAGGAAGAACTTGCCTCCAGCTGCTACAACTTGAGAATCTGCCACTTTCTATCAAGGCCATGCTCTTCACGGAGAAGCCCGGACAGTGAATATGCACAGCATGAGTTCTCAGGCTCAGCTTTTTCTTTGTAGCACCAGACTCCTATAACAGGGGATCTCTGCTCCAGAGCTCAGTGTTTTGGGGCAAAAAACTTAATTAGATCTGCAACACAGTCTGAGGCTCTCTTTGCCCAATTCTCCTCCCAAATCCCCTTTTGTTTCACAGGTGCCAGGTGAGACTTCCTATCTGAAATCTTGCTGAGAAACCCTGCTTTCTCCACCTTCATTATTTACAGATGCTACCCCAAGTTGCACTCCTAATTCCCATCTGCTCTCATGCTATGCTACCTTCATACTTTGAATTGACACAGTTGTATGTAGCCAGGGTCTTTGTATTGGTTCATTTATAAAATGAATTTTAAAAATTCATTTCAGAAATATCCCAGTAGTATCAATTTGTTCACATAAATGTTATTTCCCAAATTTCAAATCCAGTCATGAGACTTGTTTTCTTAAATCCTTTCAATATCTTCTTTATACTCAGGTTTTATGTGCTTTTCAGTATAGGTTAAAGTTGAGACAGTGTGTGTACATATTTAAGGCCACAGAATCATCATCACACATCTTTTAAATGTGTTGACTTATTTGAAGGAATTAATATCACTAAAGTTACTATGTACATAATAAGGAATAAAGGATAAAATATACTAAAATTAGGGAGATAAAATGTGAGTCTGAAATGTTACTTTTGCATCAAAATATTCTGAGCTGTGGGTAATATCCCCAGAGTCAATGTGGTTCATATTAGCTCAGTTCTAAAGGCCTTTAGTGGAGGTGTTTGAAAATATGGCCCAATAGGGAAAATTCAAACTCTTTGGCTGCCTGCACAAAACCCCAGACTTGCTCTTGAAGGTACTCCCATCCTACCATACGTTACACTAACCCATTTTCCATCAAATGTTTTCTCATGTGTCTGTGATTTTGTACTTTTCTGTTCTACTTAGAATATTGTTTCATAACAGGTCTTGGTAGAAAACTGCTTTTCATGCCTGTGACATGAGTCTCTAAGACTTGCAAAAATCAAAGAATAAATTAGTAGTAGAAAATCTGCATGTGTTAATTGCTCTGAGGCTAACGAGGATCTCTAAGGACAATCCCTGTCTCTGAAATCTACAAGACCAAAAGGCCCCAGGCTGGCTCCTAATGCTTGAAGGCTCTCCTAAGACAACAGCAGAGATAATAGCCAACTTCTGAGTCAGTGTCCAGCCTCTGAGTCCATTTTAATGTAAAACTCACTATGTTGGTATGTACTTCTTTGTTACCACAATGGCTGCCCCAATTTTATTTATGTGGGCTATGGGAGGGAAGAAGGGACTGTGGAGTAATTCAGTGAATACAGAGGAGGAGGTAGGGAAACAATTCCTAGAAGGGGGCTTAGACTTATTATCCTTTGTTCTTTCTATGGCATGTTCTCACTTCCTTTATCCCATTATTACCTCCTCCAGAAAAACTCCCTGACTTTTTGTTAACCTCCCATCTTGCTAATTGTCCCTCATATTCTCTGGTACTATTTGTAGCCTACCTTCTTCAAAACAACTATTAGACTATATTGGGTTTTTGTTGATCATCTCCTCAGTAAGACTCTTGGGGATCTTTAATGGAGGGCAGGAACTGGTCTTCCTTCCTTATGCTCAGTGCTTAGTGCAGTGCTTATCACTTAGTAGACATGAGGTAAACGTGTGATTAAACAAGATGTTTTATCATTTTAAAAATGTTGCTACTATTTAAGAAAAGAAAAAAATGTACTAACTTTAAAAAATTAACTAAAGGCAAAGCATGTAATAAAACTTGATACTAATACCTATCTGAAATAGCAGTTAACCTATATTGAGTAGAGTATTATATACTTTATAGTTGCTTTCACCTTAGGATTGATGGAACATTTAGAGTAAATAACTAAAGGCATGTCTCAAGCGTTTTAGTATGTTTTTAAATATGACAATTATTCAGACAGAACACAAGAGAAAGAAGTTATCATTGGATAACAGGGACATAAATCGTAACCATAAAACAAAGAAACCAATTCAATTGTGGCAAAAGTTCCTGTGAGTTACTGCTTTGGATACCAAACTTGAATACATTTAAATGCTCAGTTTTATGTCAAAATCCATTATATTATGTTTGGCTTTCTTTTTTCATAGGGTAATCAAAGTTTCTGCTGTGAAATAGTGATGAAAGGATGTTGGGAAAAGTCTGGAGCGTGTTCACAGTATAGTGATAATTCTCTGAGCTGAGGCTGTCTTCCAAGGTTGCTTTCTTAGATGAAAAAAGTGAAAAATACAAAATATCAAAAGCTGGTGAAAGTATTGTTAACAAGCTGATTTTAACAAATGACTTTTACTGTTTTGGAAAAGTTTTCTTCACTGTTGTGGTCAACTTGCAATTTCTTGTCATCCTGCATTTTATATATATATATATATATATATATATATATATATATATATATATGTGTGTGTGTGTGTGTGTGTGTGTGTGTGTGTGTATATATATATAATTGGTAGATAAAACAGGACATAATAAGGACTGTTTACTGTAGCCTAGAGTATGGTATTGACTGCTAAAAGTATATTTGAACTCTTATCCTGGTGGACACTGAGAAAGAGAGCCCTGGAATTTATGTAGCTACATATACTTGCTAAACAATAACATAAATAAAATTGGAGTGTAGATAAGTTTTGAATTAAAGATCCTAGAATAGTTACACATCAATAAGAAATTCCTAGTATACTTTTAAACACATTGTGGATAATTGATTGATTTCTGGCTGTCTTATTTAAAACCCACTTATCCACACAGGATGTAAGAGTTTCAACAGAATAGCACCATTGAAAGTCTAAGTTTCCTGTTGAAACTTTTGAGTACTGTCGAGTGAAAATCTTAGTAATTGATTGTGTACATGCAGAAAATCTTGTGGTCTAAAAGGAAAATACTTAATGAAGAATACAATTGTCAAAAGTTGGCATTTGTATTGGATGCTTCAGTATATTTTCTTCTAAATAAGGCTTCAATAACCAGGTAGCTATAGAATTTAAATTCTTTCTATCTTAAAATCAGATAATAAGCTAGTTTGAGTCACATATATACTTGTATTTTATAGCATATAAAATACAAGTTTGTTTATTTGTATTTAATTTTTTAAAAGACTTATTTATTTGAGAGAGAGAGTGTCTGCATGCATGAATGGGGGGAGGGGTAGAGAGGGAGGGAGAGAAAATCTCAAGCAGACTCTGCTCTGAGCCAGGAGCTCAATCTGGAGCCCATCTCATGAACCTGAGATCATGACCTACACCAAAATCATAAGTCAGATGCCTAACTGACTGAGCCACCCAGGCATCCCTCTGTTTAAATTTTTAATATTCTATGATGTTTATTAAAAATATTTCATAATGAATATTTAAAGTATAATTAATTGTTTATATTAGCTTCAGGTGTATAATGTGACTCAACAATTTTTTGAAGTGTTTTTCCTTTTATTTCCTTTTTATTTTTTTATTTTATTTCTTTTCAGTGTTCCAGCATTCATTGTTTATGCACCACACCCAGTGCTCCATGCCATACATGCCCTCCATAATACCCACCAACAGGCTCACCCACCCCCCCACCCCCCTACCTTCCAAATCCCTCAATTTCCTTCTCAGAGTCCACAGTCTCTCATGGTTTGTCTCTCCCTCTGATTTTCCCCAACTCACTTCTCCTCCCCATCTCCCAATGTCTCGTGTTATTCCTTATGCTCCACAAATAAGTGAAACCATATGATAATTAACTTTCTCTGCTTGACTTATTTCACTCAGCATAATCTCTTCCAGTCCCATCCATGTTGATACAAAAGTTGGGTATTCATCCTTTCTGATGGAGGCATAATACTCCATAGTATATATGCACCGTATCTTCTTTATCCATTCGTCTGTTGAAGGGCATCTTGTTTTTTTCCACAGTTTGGTGACCATGGCCTTGCTGCTATGAACATTGGGGTACAGATGGCCCTTCTTTTCACTACATCAGTATCTTTGGGGGTAAATACCCAGTAGTGCAATTGCAGGGTCATAGGGAAGCTCTGTTTTTAATTTCTTGAGGAATCTCCACACTGTTTTCCAAAGTGGCTACACCAACTTGCATTCCCACCAACAGTGTAAGAGGGTTCCTCTTTCTCCACATCCTCTCCAACACATTTTGTTTACTGTCTTGTTAATTTTGGCCATTCTGACTGGTGTAAGGTGGTATCTCAGTGTGGTTTTGATTTGAATCTTCCTGATGGCTAATGATGATGAACATTTTTTCATGTTTCTGTTAGCCATTTATATGTCTTCTTTGGAGAAGTATCTGTTCATGTCTTCTGCCCATTTTTTGACATGATTATCTGTTTTGTGTGTGTTGAGGTTGAGGACTTAGAAGCCCTAGTAACAGCAATCAGACAACAAAAAGAAATAAAATTATTCAAATTGGCAGTGAAGAAGTCAAACTCTCTCTCTTCGCAGATGGCATGATTCTTTATATGGAAAACCCAAAAGACTCACCCCCTAGCTATTAGAACTCATACAGCAATTTAGTAATGTGGCAGGATACAAAAATCAATGTACAGAAATCAGTTGCTTTCTTATAAACTAACAATGAAAATACAGAAAGGGGTAGAGAATCAATTCCATTTTCTATAGCACCAAGAACCACAAGATACCTGGGAATAAACCTAACCAAAGGGGTAAAGGATCTGTACTCGAGGAACTACAGAACACTTACAAAAGAAATTGAAGAAGACAAAAAAAGATGGAAAACCATTCCATGCTCATGGATCAGAAGAATGAACATTGTTAAAAGGTCTATTCTGCCTAGAGCAATCTATACTTTCAATGCCATCACAATCAAAATTCCACCAGCATTTTTCAAAGAGTTAGAACAATCCTAAAATTTGTATGGAATCAGAAGAGACCCTGAATTGCTAAGGAAATGTTGAAAAAGAAAACCAAAACTGGGGGCATCACGTTGCCAGATTTCAAGCTTTTACTACAAAGCTGTGATCACCAAGACAGCATGGTACTGGCACAAAAACAGACACAGAGACCAGTGGAACAGAGTAGAGAGCCCAGACATGGACCCTCAAATCTATGGTCAAATAATGTTCAACAAAGCAGGAAAAAATATGCAGTGGAAAAAAGACAGTCTCTTCAATAAATGGTGCTGGGAAAATTGGACAGGTACATGTAGAAGATTAAAACTTGACCATTCTTGAGACCATTATCTTACACCATACAGAAAGATAAACTCAAAATGGATAAAAGACCTCAATGTGAGGCAGGAATATATCAAAATCCTAGAGGAGAACATAGGCAGTAATCTCTTTGACATCAGTCACAGCAACTTCTTTCAAGATATGTCTCCAAAGACAAAGGAAACAAAAGCAAAAATGAACCTTTGGGACTTCCTCAAAATGATTCAACAATTTTATACATTACTCAATGCTCATGACAATAAATGTACTCTTACTAATCCCCTTATCTAATTTACCCATCCCCCACCGTACTCCAAAATACATTTTGTTTTTAAAATCTGTCATCTTGATTTGGAAAGGAATAGTATTCAAGACTCAAAACAAGAGATTTTTTCTTCGTAATGCCTTTTTCCACATTCTTTCCCCTCGATTGTTATAACTATCAACTTAGCTCAGACCCCTACCATCAATTGAATAATACAATACAGTATATCTAGTCTCCTAACTCCAGTTTATTAGAAGTAGCTCAGTAACTTTTAATTAATTAATTAATTAATTTTATTCTTAAGATTTTATTAGAGAGCATGAGCGTGGTCAGAGGGTGAGGGAGAAGCAGACTCCCCTGCTGAGCAGGGAATCTGTTGCGGGGCTCATGACCTGAGCCTGAGGCAGATCCTTAACCAGCTGAGACACCTGTGTGCCCCTTGGTCACTTTAAAGACTTTACTGTGAGGTAAGAAACACCATACACGAATAGGAAGCTGAAACAATGAATCCTGTAACGAAACACACTTGGATGTAATTTATGATCTTTTAAAGACTATTTAATCCACATCCACTTTTTACTTTCCAAATTTCCACTTCATTCAGTTTTGTTAACTTTCTGTGCTCAAGTTTCTCTGTTATAATCTAGCCTGTCATTGTTCTCATTTATTTTTTAATTCAATGTTGACTATTCCTTTTAAAAATGCAGAGTATATGACACTGAAGGAGAAATAAACCGTAATTTATAAGAACAGCATGAAGATCACTTTTGATTTGAAATTTGGTATCCGCCTCTCCCAGACATTGAATCTACTTTCCCCTACTAAACCTAACAGTGATTCTAGACCTCCAGTCTGGCAATTAGCCTTTGTCACTTGACTCATGTCCACGAAATTTGTAAGCATTCTCCTCCTCCCACTCAGTCTCTACTCTGTTTATTTTCTTTTTAAAGAATAGTAGTTATTAGGTCACTGTCACTGTCAATTACTCAATAACAGCAAGAAAACAGGCTTTTTATGGCTTTCCCTGTCTACAGAAGAAAATGTACCAGACCATTAAATGGCAGGACAGGTTTGAATATTAGTGGAGTTAAAGGAGGCAATCAAGTGTCCTTTCACCATAAGACCACTTTACTATGGGGCTCTGATTTATACACCGAATTAACTTCCTTCTCTTAATGTACGAGGAATCAAAATGAAGCTGGATTTTACAACTTATTTCTGTTTGATCTATCTTTATCTCCAAGTTATATGCATCAGAGAATTAAAAGTATATGGCTAACATGCTGTGTGGTTAGCATCAAGGAATTAATTCCATAAGGTCCAGAAGGGCATCCCTTTCTTCTACATGCCAGTGCTTTCTAAAGTACATTACTTTGGACATCAAATTCAGCCTTTTATTACTAATACCAGTTTCACTTTTTTTTTTTTAAGATTTTATTTATTTATTTGACAGAGAGAAATCACAAGTAGGCAGAGAGGCAGGCAGAGAGAGAGGAGGAAGCAGGCTCCCCGCTGAGCAGAAAGCCCGACGTGGGGCTCGAACCCAGGACCTGGGATCATGACCTGAGCCGAAGGCAGCGGCTTAACCCACTGAGCCACCCAGGTGCCCCTCCAGTTTCACTTTTGATTACTATTTAAGTTTGGGTTCTCCTAGAATCAAATACCTATATGTGATTAGATGTACAAAGGTTTTATGGGGTGGGGGATTCTGTGAAGAATAAAGTAGCAGGATGCTGGAGTAGCAGTGAGAGCCTTGAGAACCATCAGACCAAAGGCATTCTGACTCCTGTGATAAAACGAAGGAAAGAAACATTGTGTGGGGAGAGTCTCTGACTGCAGCAAGTTCTGGGAAAGCCGTGGCCAGCCAATATGAAGTCCATGAGACCAAAGAGTGCCCATTATAGGAATTCTGAGTCTGGCCTGAATGGGGCAGCTCTCATACTACTCTGCTCCATCATGTTAAGTCATTGTCCGAGAGTAGCCCAAGAGAACATGCGGCCTTGCTGTGACCATCTTAGTAGATCCAAAGGAATGGTAGGTGTTGGATGTACGTGAACTATTATTTTAGCAGCGGTTTGTTTTGAAGGAGATTTCAGCAGGGCTCCTTCATGGCCATGGCTGTCACTAACCTCAAAGGTTATAGTTCCATTAGATGCTAAAGCAAAATAAGGGGTAATATCTATTAACAAGTACATGATCATTTATTTCCTGATCCCATACTGAAGAGTTAACCATATCAAAATTTTCTATTTCTACCTAGTATCCTCTCGTCTCTGCAAAATCCAGTTATAAGTCTATGGGGATCTAAGTTGAACACAAATCCAGATTTCTGGATATGTGGAATACCTATTCTTTCTGATATCTGCATTTTATTTGGGGACAATTCCATTTCACTAGGGATTAATGTCTTCCTAGTCTGGTCTTCAAAACTGTATGGAAATAAAATGCTTGCTCCTCTACCTTGCACATTAGCCCTAGAAGTTTGGATTCACCTGATGGAAATAGCTTGGGCGGGCAGGTTGGGCCCCCCAGAATACTATCATAAAGTAAAATAGGATAGAAATTTTTGAAAAGGAGAACTTTTTCATGAATGTTGAAGGCTTCTATCCCCCTACATTCAATTAATATATTCTATTTTGGTACAGATAATTTGTAAAGAAACTCATCTGTTTCTTTGGTCTCTTTCCGAATGACCTCTGTAATATATTAACTTATTATCCAGCATATATTTACCCTGTTCCTTCATCAATTCTATCTTTATATTTCATTAGCGTTGGTCTTGACTACATCTAAAACCATGTGAAAGTGACAGAATGCAAATTCTCTCAATCTGTGGCTTGTGCTTTTACTGGGCCCTCTGAGATTTTCCACCTTCTTCATGTGAAAAGCAAGCCCCTGTAGATATTGTCCTTCCAGACTTGCCCCAGAATGAGATCTGTGAGGCAACAAAAACTCAACAAAAAGTCTGAAGTAGAGCTACCCAATTTAGCACACAGATGTATGATTGAGAAATAACTGCATACTCTTTCAAAGCACTACAGTTGTGTTATGCAGTGAAAACTACTCCATTAAGGACGCATCATTATTATTCCTAGCACCAATGATAAAGAAGTCAGGTTTTTTGTGACTGACTTCTTTTTGCTCTGAGATCCAATACCTGACCCTCTTGAATAAGGAGGGTAGCCATCCAGAATTCTAGTTACAGCCTTTCCCATTTAAGTAGCTTTGTCTCCTGTGGTCATTTTATTTGTGATTAGAATGGATCATGGGAAATATACATTAAATAAATTGAAAACTGGAAAACAGTAGTAGTTTTCAACTTTCAGTAATGAGTTTTGGTGAGAAAGAGTGAACCCTTGTCATAAATATGTGCCATCAAGGTAGAAAGATTTCTTAAGGCAGGCATAGGGAACACTAATACATGGTCAATAGTAAATGTATACTTGTGAATGCAACTTCACTCATTTATAGACGTCTATTGAACATTTTGTAGGGAATTCATAGAAACAAGGCAGATTTAGGGAATTGACCCAACAGGATTAGAGGAGCATAGATACATGAATAAAAATGGATACTGAACAACTAAACAGGTTTTTAAAAGCATTTTATTGGGAAAATTATACAAGCTTTAGGAAATATTGTCAATTCTTCTGATGCTACCCAGCAAAATGCAAATTGTAGCAAGCTACAGTGATTTTTGAAGGTTGCTGAAATCAATACTAGAGAGAGGTTAGGAGCTTTAGACTAAGTCCAATATGTTGATGAATAAAAACTTTGTGGTGTAGATAGGACAATTTTCGAGGATGCCAACTTGCTGAGATCCCAAAGTCATGCATAAGCATATATATGTCTATACGTACATGTTTTCATTCAGGTGGCAACATGGATCATCTGAAACGTTCCCGTGGTAATAGTATTCTAGAATTATTTTTCTGTACATCTCATGTTTATTAATTTTCAATTTCATTGGATTGGTAATAAGTTAAATTGTGCCTTTTCAGTTAAGGGACACAAGCTTAGATTCTGTGTGTGAGTTTTTCTTTCTTCATTCTTTGTCTTTTTCTCCTATCTTTCCCAGGCCCACACCCTCCCTGACTATCACAAATCTTTTGTTGTGTGGGTAACACAGCAACCAAGTTCACAAAAGCCGCAGACATTATAGTTGTCTCTTTGACTTGAATTCTAAGTAAATGTCAGAGTAGGTACAAAAAGAAGGAATTATTATGCTAAACACCAAAAGTAAGTAAATTCTCCGAAGACATGTAAATATTTTATTTCCCAGATGAGCAGAATGAACATAAATATATATTTATAAAGGAAAATATCTATTGCTGATTATGTGTTCTCTTTTACTTTTTAAAAAAGTCAAAGCATAATATTTTAAAACTCTACAGATAGAAATGGTCTTTTGTTGAATTATCTCAAGCTTCTAATATTGAAATGCTTAAGAAGTGCATAGATTGTTTTTTTTTTTTTTTTTGAAATTCTCATGAATGAGAAACTTTGGTTTGGGATTTAAATTCCAGACAGTAGCAGTGGAAGATACTTTAAAACAACTAGTTTTACTCTTTTTAAAAAACACTTATAACTAAAGATTGCTGGTATGCATATACTGGCATATAAATATATTTAATTAATATCTGTTTTCATGCTATCCATACTCTTTGCTCTTCTTTAATCATTTTATAATTTATTTTTGACCTCTTTGCAAATCAACATATACAAAGTAATTTTTTTCTGAGGAATAGAATTGATTTTTATGGATATGCCGGAATTATTGAAACAATTCCTCTATTGGTAAATATTTGGATGGTTTTTGTTATTTTACTAAGGGCATAATTTTGTACATTTGATAACTACTTAAACATGTCTAGAATGATGGGTTTATAGGTTGTCTCCATTTTTCTCTAACTAAGGATAAAAATGAGTATGTTCACATGCAATCTGCTGCAGTTTTGTGCATATATTGCACAAATTCTTACACTATAATTGTTTTGACAAGGGTCATGCATATTTGTAAATTTATTAGATACTACCATATAATCTTTCAATTTTTGCATGAAACTTCTCTTCTCCCCACACTTAAAATATTGAAATTTCAAACTTTAAAATATTTTTTCAGTTCTCACATGTGAAAAATACTTTTGTTGTTTTGATTTCTATTTCTGCTATGAGTAGGAATGAAGGTCACTAGTCATTTTAAATTATTTTTCTGTGAAATACCATTCATAGCATTTTTGGATTTTATTTTCTAATAAAAATATGAATGCTGGATGAATCAAATGTAGCAATGAAGCAGGAACTCAAATTGAGGGGAAAAAATATACTTGGATTAATGTTAGATTTTTAGATGTCCTGGCAAGAATGCTGGTAAAACATTGTGAATTCTAAATAAAATTAAAAAAAAAAAGTCTCATTTCCCCACAGCCTAAGAATGATCTGAATAATGATTAACAATATTTTTTCCAAATGAAAGTAATAAAAGAAATCCTTTTTATACTCTAATATGCATACATTTTTCTTCAAAAGGGAGCATATCAAAATTATATAATTACTGTGTTTCTTTAAATATACTACTGCATGCATTTTTCCCATTTCCAATAGTATAGTCTATTCACAAAAAACTAGACCTCAACTAAAATGTATTCATTTTAGGGACTTTTACATATTCATATATTAAATGCATCTCATTTAAAATCATCACATAGTCATGTTGAGAGGAATTTAGATGAAATGTATGCAGAGCAACATACACAATGGATGGTTGGCTTCTTGAGACTCCCTTTCAATAGCTGTGGAAGTTATTTCTCTGAGGGAACAATGAGAACAAGAGCAACACAATTCAGCTATTGCTTAATCATTTTGAAGATTTTATGAATTTTAGGAAATTCAAAAATTAATATGAAATTATATACTGTATCTGTATATTTCCCTTGTGTGTGATTTATGCAGGTAAAAACCCATTTCATGAAGAACACCAGGAAAACATTAGATAGGGTTCTGATGATAAATAAGAATGAGCATCAGTGCCCAGGCAAAGGATTATCCTCAGTGGTGACAATAAAAAATAGAAAAGAAGGATAAGTCTGAAAAGAAGATGAAAAAGATTTTATTCAAAATTCCATTTTTTTCTATGAGGCAAATATCTACTGAAGGTCATTTGACATACTTAATAAAGTATTAAGACATTTTCCTTCATTTCATATTCTTTAGAACAATTTATCATTGGAACTACCTGTTTTTAAAAGTTCAATTTTTTCTGAGAAAGTAACAAAACCTGGTGGTTTTGAGGGCAATTCATTAATAGTTTTCTCTATTCCTTCCAAAGAAACTAATATATTTAAGTTTACTATTTCTATTGTGGCCAATTTGGAAAATTCCATTTTCAAATAAATGTTTTCGTTTTAACCTGTGTTTTCCATATGTGTTTGCCTAGAATTCTATGAAATGGACAGTATTGAAATTTGTGTTTCTTCCTTCTCTTCTAATAGTTATTTCCTCCTTAGTCATTTTTTATTTATAGATCTGTGATTTCTACCTTACTAAATGGTTAATCTAGATATTAATTCATTGATCTTGTTAATTTATTTCCTAGAACCAAGTTATGGTTTATTATTGGATTTATTCTGTTTTAACTGTGTCATTAATTTCTAGTTTATTTTGTGCTTCTTGGACCAGAACCACTGAGGACAATATCCACAGTGATTACCTATACGGTGAAGTCATAGCATGAGCTGACTTGATTGAGTTTAGTGGTCTTTGTGTCTAAGGCTATGGTCCTTATTAGGCCACATTTTGGGCCCTGGTAATTAATTGAAAGGCCATAACTGAAAAGCAATCAAGAAAACCTCTATTATTGGATTATGTTTATTAAAACAAAAAATTGCTACTGTGCCACAGTGTTGTATCCTTTGGCTGACTATATTTGTTGTCTCAATTTTTTGAGTTTTTCTTTAAATAGTATATAAAATATCACAGACCATAAAGAAAACTTGATCTAGCAAATACTGAGATTTCCATGAGAAAATATGCAAATAAATTTGGAGTTAGCATGATCAAAATGATTGTATAAAATATCAAATGTCATGAAATTACCCATCTTTGTGGTAATATATCTAGTGCAAAAATTAGATACATATTTAATGATTTTCTCTGAAATGTTAATAAAGGATCTTGAAGTCTTAAATTTTATCATTTATTTTTATTGCATATTTCAAATGAAGGCTACTGATTCTGTAGTTTTTACCATTTTCAAAAATAGTTATACATTCCCACTCCATTAGAGACATTAATTTGAATTTTATATCTTTTATCTTGCTATATCTGACTATGCAACCTTATAGTACTACAACTAGAGAGAATAAGATAGCAATGTTTTGAGAATATTATTTACAGTTATTTTTGCTTTTGTTTAAAATTCTATCATCTTGCATTATTCTCCTTGAAAAAATGATTCTGAAAGATAATTAAAAAAAAAAAAATAACCTGGACACCAATCCCACAACCAAATCCACAGGGATCTTTGCATGGCCTGTATAGAGCAGGTTCAGTGTAATCAATGTTAGTCATTCTTATACTAAACAAAAAACAAGTAAAATGAATTCAAAGAAAATATGCGTTATTATTCTCTTTTTGGAATATTTGGATTTTTTCTTCCTACAAAGTTAGAATTTCCAATTCATTTAATGCTTCTGTTTCCAGTAGAATGATATAGATGAAAGAGAAACTCATTTTAGTAAAATGACATCTTTAGGTGCATTTATTACTGTCCAGTGTTAAAAAAAAAATGTAACTTTCCACAACAAATCTTACTCTCTGAAAAACTTATTGAAATCATTTTAATGTTTCATATTAAAATGTTCTGTGATCCCACTTATGAATAATACAAGTACAAACAATCATTATTTGATTAAATATGTATTTAACTTATATGGCAGGCCTCACCTTACTAATATTGCTCCTCAATTATAATTTTTTTCCTAAACTGGTAAGTTTTGATTCATAGAGGAACTAATTAGCCTGTCTTAAGCAGGACTTCTAAAATATTGGTAGCTGGGACATTTATTTTTATGTGCCAAACATATTTTTGAGGACATAAAATAGTCCTTGGAATAGATTTTCTCCAAAATTAGAGACACAAGATTAATAAAATAGGTTAGAATACATCATAGTTTGCTTCGATAATACAAAAAGCAAAATTCCTCCTCAAGGTAGAAAAGATTATGTGAAGTAAACTTGGTTCTGAGGGAAGAGTAGCAGATTACCAATGACTTGGAAGGATTAAAAGCAACGTTGTTAGGCAGGAAACAAACAAACAAACAAAAAATGCAAAGGGATAAGTTACACGAATATAAAAGGTAATATCAATGATAACCACAATAACAATAAGCTTAACAATGGCAGTAGTGAGAATTTCAGCACAGCAGCCCAACAAAGTATAGTGGATTGACAGGAAATGGGGATGTCCATATAGCTTCATACAAGATTAGAGGATGCCTTAATTTTTAAAAAGAAAACATAAAGTTTAATTAAATCAGTTGATAGAATCAATTTTCTCTTTGTCATCTAAGAAGAGACTCGTTTAACCAATTGGCTGGAAGAGAACAATCTTAGGAAAAATCATTAGGAATCCTTTGTAACAATCCAGAGAGACCTAATGAAGACCCTAAATTGAGGCAGCAGATCTGGAGGTAGAGGAGAGAAGCAGTAGCTGAGCTACATTTCTGAGGTAGAATCAGCCTATTTTGTTGATTTACTGAAAGCAGAAGTCGAGAAACAAGAATCCAAGGTTGACACCAAGATTTCTTATTTCCAGAGTGGGTGCTTGGTGATGTCACCGCCCAAGGCTTAAATGAAAAATGACTGAAAATATGGTAGGAGGGAAGAAAGGTAATTCCGCATATATACATTTCAAATACCTGAAGAAAGTATAAATGATACATGCAGAATTAAATACATAGTTCAACTTGGGAAGATAAATAGGACTAGTGATAAATAGTGTACAGCAGTACTTGAATTTATGTGAGAGACAAATACAACAAAAAGAGGGGAAAAAAAAAGATTGAAGCCTGCTGGTTTTAGGATTTAAGAGGCATTTGGAATAGGAAATATTGTTCTTAGACATAAGGAAAATTCTAACAGTTACAGTGAGAGATATTATGTAAATTCATAGAATTCCATATCTTCCCTAAATTAGCTTTTTCTGCATATTTTTAATCAGCTGACATAAAATCTCAAATTGGGCCTATTTGGAGCATTTCCCCTGTGTGTATTTGAATCCCTTCATAATCTCTATATAGTTTGAATCTAAATTGAAAATATCAAAATACCTATTTTTGATCTAGAAAAATGGTACTTTAAACATTTAATCTAATAACCTTAAACTATAAGACTCTAATTTGTTGGTCTTAATGAGGACTACACATGATTAGGTCAGTTTTAGTGCATGGCTTCAAATCTAAAAGACCTTTAAAAAATTCTTAAATTCTGTAATTCTTATATATGAAACAACAGATCATTCAAATACAGTTATTGACTACTCAGACATTTTATTAGTTCCCAAATTCTCATTATAGTAAATTTAGCTCCTTTGTACAAATAGTCTTGCAACAGAACTGATTTTATATGAATGTGTAGACTAAATAAAATCTATATTTATGTAGATTGATAGGCATTTTTCTAGAAGCATTAAAAATAATGTGCTGGTGGGATGCCTGGGTAGCTCAGTTGGTTAAGTGTCTGCCTTCTGCTCAGGTCATGATCCCAGAGCCCTGGGACAGAGCCCTATGTTGTGCTCCCTGCTCAGTGGAGAGCCTGCTTCTCCCTGTCCCTCTGCTGCTCCTCCTGATTGTGCACTTTCTCTCTCTCTCTCTTTGTCAAATAAATAAATAAAATCTTTTAAAAAATATGCTGGAGAATGTAAATAGAATAATGCATTCATAGACCTTTATTTCTCAGAGGAAAAAAAGAAAAGAAAAGAACAAGAAATAGAATACCACTAAGTTGACTCATTTAGGCAAAACCACTTGCAGATAAATCTCTAAGATCTTACTCATTTTTCTAGATGCTGCACCTATCAGGGATTTAAAGTAGCTAACTCTAATGTAAAATAAGGATTAGATATAAATTTAGGTTAAGTAGACTCCTATGTCTGATCGTCCTTTGTAGAAAACTTGAGAACCTCCTTTAACTGAAGTTTCGCAGAGAAAGATTTAGTTTGCATAAGTTTTTAAGAGATACTAAGGAAACTGTTGCAAATATAAGCATTCCATTGAGCTCTAACCTAGATAAACCTGTGGAGGGGGGAATTGAAACTTTATAGTGTTTATAAACAATGGTAAAATAGAGAAGATGAGTTTAAAACCCACTTGTGGAGACTTTTCTCAAAAATGAAAAAAAGAGATTTATTTTGTAAGGCATTAAACTATTTGAATCTAAGGGAAGAGATTGGTAAAAAGAAGAGCACACAGTCTCCAGTTCTAGCCACAGATTGTCCATGTTGAACTTCTGTGTTAACATTCTGGCTTACGTCTCTGCTTCCAATCTTACCGTCTACCCCTAGGGACTATTCTTCACATATATCATGCCAAAGCTTGATTTTTTTTAAATGTAAAAATTCATTAATCTTCTCTGCTCAAAATCCTATAAAGATTCCATCACCCTTAGAATAAAATTTTAACTGTGCCCCACAATGTCAAAGGCCTTTTGTGATCTGAAACTGGGGATTATTGGATGACTAACACTTTCTCCATTCCCAGTATCTGTCCTCTTTGCTCTCTCTGAGCAAGTAAGAACAAAGGAACTCTAAGAAATTTTTAGTTTTGTTTTTTAAATTTCAAGTGTTCAGAGAGAGAAGGGGAGACAGACTTAAAGGAGTAGAGAGACGCAGGATGGGCAGAAAGAGAAAATACAGATTTGAGTAAGGGTATATAGAAGATTGGAGTGGGCGAGAATTTTTTCTCCTACCCACTCTAAAGTGTGTCCTGCCAGAAGCATTTAGTGGAGCTGCTAAACAGCTTTGTTAAGGTGTTTATCCCCCAGACACAGTTGTGAGCTGTGGGTATTCAGGGGTATAGAAACAAATTCAGAGTATGCCAAGAACACAAGACAAGGTTTCCTAGGCAGACAGTGTTGTGACTCATCTGCATAATCCCCTCACCATGCTCAAGAAGGAGGAAGGAAAAGACCATGAATCCTGGGGATGTCAGCCCTGACAGCTTTATTACAAAGAAGGAGCCACTCAACTACTATACATTCTGGCAATACTACTTCCAGGCAAGTAAGATCTAACCTATTAAGAGGATACTTGGATTTCTTGCTAATTTATTTCTCTCTAAAATACAAAGTGGGGAAAGATGAAGATGATGAGACATATCTGACTATACTAAATCACAAAGAAATTCAGTTTCTTGCCAGTGTCTTTAGGCTACCTAGGACTATGGGATAAAAGAAGATGGAAAGAAAAGAATGGATTCTCATTTTTCATTCTACACTCAGCAGGGTTACTTTTTTTTTTTTTAAGATTGATTTATTTGAGAAAAAGAGAGAGAGAGCATGAGCATGCATTAGAGCAGGGGGAGAGGCAGAGGGAGGAGAGGGAAAGAATCTCATGCAGACTCCTGGCTGAGCAGGGAGACAGATGTGAGCTTGATCTCAGAGCCTTGAGATCATGACCTGAGTTGAAATTAAAAAATCCTAAACTCAACACATTGAGCCACCCAGGTGCCCCAGAGCTACGTTTCAATGCACACATTATTACTGTCAGTGCTATTGTCCTTATCCTCTCATCCCTTCTGTCTGTCTCTTTTCTTACCTCTGTCTCTTTCTTTCTTTCTCCCAATATCAATTTCTCTTTCTCTCAGTATCACTCTTTCTCTCTCATTTCTCTCTCACTTTCTTCCTCCATCTTGTTAGTGGAGGAATTTGTTAGTCCATTTGTCACTTTATTAAAAAATACAAATAAATTTTTAAAAACCCTTAATATTGTAGTAGTACATTCAGCTGTACTACTGTATTATCTGTCTGCCTACCCATCATCTATCCATCATATGCCCATATTAAGAAAGAGTTGTGTTAGTATCTTGATTAAAGAATTTACCTAGATTTTTTTTTCTGAGCCAGAAGTGGGACTAGTAAAAAGCAAATGAGAGAATTAAAAGTGCAATTAATTTTTATGAATTTTAAAACTGAAAAAATGCATGCCTAAAAACTAGCAGATTTATCTATTTCTAAGTATGTTCCAAGGATTTTATGTCCAGATTAGATGACTCTAAGTGTTAAAACTATATCAGGTGTAGTTAAGTCTGGATTTTGCTAATCAAAAAGAATGTGGTCAGAAAAGTAGTCAACTACTAGAATATTATTGAAAATAGAAGATAAAAATACTGCAGAATATTAACAGAGGAATGATCTACTGTGTGTGTGTGTTTTCAATATTCCCTCTGGCTCTGCCACAGGAAACAATAGTGGAGGGAGGGGAGTAAATGAAATGATTATCTCAGCTATAGTTAAATGACCATGGTGGCTTGGACAAGAGTAGAGAGTACCACAGTGGAGCCCTCTAAGTTGACTAGATTCAGAAATAGTTTGGGATACAAGAATCAAGACTTCCCAATAAAGTGATTTTAGACTGTGGTTAAAGAAAAAAAAAAAAAAACTGGTGTTAGGTATCAGTGATGATATAAATGGTGTTGCTATTTACTGAGACAAAAACTGACAAGAATGTAGATTGCAGAATACTAGACATCAGGTCTTTAATGGAGTTGTTTAGCTTAGATACATAGTAGACATTCTGTCTTCCATCTTAGACAACTCTAGGAGAGCTAATGTACAAGGTATTTAATGAAATATTTTACCTAGAGACCATCAAATAAGTGTCTTAAGCTGGATAAACAAGTGTAAAGTTCAAAATTGGAGATAGTTTTTAAAATCTGCCCAATGAGTGTGTTTAAAGGCATGCAACTCTGTAATATAAGCCTTCAAAGGAGTAATAAAAGGGAACTCAGAAGTAACTCCTGTTGCAGTTCAGTGTTTAGTGGATAAACCATGGATGGGAGCTAGCAAAAAGACTAAGAGAAGTCACTGAGATAGAAGGAAGCAATTGCACTACTGGGCATTTACCCCAAAGATACAGATGGAGCGAAAAGAAGGGCCATCTGTACCCCAATGTTTATAGCAGCAATGGTCACAGTCGCCAAACTGTGGAAAGAACCAAGATGCCCTTCAACGGACGAATGGATAAGGAAGATGTGGTCCATATACACTATGGAGTATTATGCCTCCATCAGAAAGGATGAATCCCCAAGTTTTGTAGCAACATAGACAGGACTGGAAGAGATTATGCTGAGTGAAATAAGTCAAGCAGAGAGAGTCAATTATCATATGGTTTCACTTATTTGTGGAATATAACAAATAGCATGGAGGACAAGGGGAGATGGAGAGGAGAAGGGAGTTGAGGAAAATTGGAAGGGGAGGTGAACCATGAGAGACTATGGACTCTGAAAACCAATCTGAGGATTTTGAAGGGGGGGGTGGGAGGTTGGGGGGCACCAGGTGGTGGGTATTAGAGAGGGCACGGATTGCATGGAGCACTGGGTGTGGTGCAAAAACAATGAAAACTGTTAGGCTGAAAAGAAATTAAAAAAAAATTAAGGTTAAAAAAAAAAAAAAAGAAGAAGGAAGCCTGGTAAGCAAAAATGAATGTGTTTCAAAGAAGTGATTACAGTAACAGTCTCTGGTGTGGCCGGAAAAGTCAAATAAGATGAGGACTTGACAGCAAGGAAGCTAATGGAATATTTGATGAGGAAAATGTCCTGCAATAGAGGGGAAAGAAAGTTAACTGTAGTGAATTGTGGACTGAATGGGAAGCAAGCAAGTGGGAAAGACCACTAAAGAAAACTTTTAAGAGTTTTAAGAGTTTTGTTGTGAGAGGAAGCTAAACATTCTGTTTATGCTGGAGATAGACTTAAGATAGAGAAATTTTTGTGGTTGACTTTTTTGGTTTTGTTTCTTTTAATTATTTTTAAATATTTTATATATTAAATACATTATTTTATTTTATTTATTTAGTATATTAGTCATTTAGTCACTGTACAGTACTTCTTTAGTTTTTGATGTAATTTCCCATGATTCATTATTTGTATATAACACACAGTGCTCATTGCAGTATGTCCCCTCCTTAATACCCATCACTGGGCTAACCCATATCCCCACCTCTCTGAAGCCCTCAGTTTGTTTCCTGGAGTCCATCATCTCTCGTGGTTCATCTCCCCCTTTGATATCCCCCCAGTTCATTTCTCCCTTCCTTCTCCTAATGTCCTCTATGCTATTTCTTATGTTCCACATGAGAGAAACCATATGATAATTGCCTTTCTCTGTTTGACTTACCTCCCTTAGCATAATCCCCTCAAATTCCATCCATGTCTATGCAAATGGTGGGTATTCATCTCTTCTGATGGCTGAGTAATATTCCATTGTATATATGAATCACATCTTCTTTATCAATTTATCTGTTGTAGGACATCTCGGCTCCTTCCATAGTTTGGCTATTGTGGAGATTGTTGTTAGGAACATTGAGGTGCATGTGCTCCTTATTTTCACTACATCTGTATCTTTGGGGTAAATTACCAGTAATGCAATTGCTGGCTCATAGGGGAGCTCTAATTTTAACTTTTTGAGGAATCTCCAAACTGTTTTCCAAAGTGGCTGTACCAACTTCCATTCCCATCAACAGTGTAAGAGGGTTCCTCTTTCTCCACATCCTCCAACATTTGTTGTTTCCTGCCTTAATTTTAGCCATTCTAACTGGTGTAAGGTGCTACCTCAATGTGGTTTTGATTTGAATTTCCCTGATGGCTAATGATGTTGAACATTTTTTCATGTGTCTGTTAGCCATCAAAAATACCAATGGCATTTTTCAAAGAGCTGGAACAAATAATCCTAAAATTTGTGTGGGACCAGAAAGCCCTGAATTGCTAAGGAAATGTTGAAAAAGAAAAACATAGTGAGGGACATCACATTGCCTGATTTCGAGCTATATTACAAAACTGTGGTCACTAAGACAGCATGGTATTGGCACAAAAACAGACACATCAGTGGAACAGAATAGAGAGTCCAGATATGGACCCTCAACTCTATGGTCAACTGATTTTCAACAGATCAGGAAAAAAATATCCAATGGAAAAAAGACAGTGTCTTCAATAAATGGTGCTGGGAAAATTGGGCAGCTATGTACAGAAGAATAAAACTTAACTATTTGCTCACATTATACACAAAGATAAATCCTAAATGGATAAAAGACCTCAATGTGAGACAGGAATCCATCAAAATCCTGGAAGAGAACATAGGCAGTAACCTATTCAATATTGTCCACAGCAACTTATTTCAAGACATGTCTTCAAAGGCAAGAAAAGCAAAAGCAAAAGTGAACTTTTGGGACTACATCAAGATAAAAAGCTTCTGCACAGCAAAGGAAACAGTCAACAAAATTAAAAGGCCACCCATAGAATGGGAGAAGATACTGCAAATGACATTATAGATAAAGGGCTGGTATCTAAGATCTATGAAGAACTTCCCAAACTCAACACTCAAAACAAAACAAAACAAAACAAATAATCAAGTCAAAAAATAGGCAGAAGACATGAACAGACACTTCCCTCAAATGCTAAATATTTTAATTGTTTAAGCCTACTGAGATATTTATATACCTATGAAGATGATCCAGGAGAGTAAGGGAAACTGCTAAGAATATAATGAAGAAAATGGAAAAAAAAAATCTTCACATGGCTTGCAGGGCAAGATCCATGACACAAGTGGAGGGTTTGGGCTTTGATGGATAAAAAATGAGTCACTTACTGTACTAAGAAGAACATAAATGGTAGATTAGTAGACATGAATGTGGGAATGTGAAATAGTTCCTGAATGATTGTTCATAATTTTTCAGTAGAAAACTTCATAAAAGTTAGGTATGGGAAGTTGGGTTTTGAAGAGTGGTAAGAGAGTATGAAATATTTGCTTTGTAAAATGGGAAATTATACATTTTAGGAAAGTGTAGCAAGACAGTACTAAGTGGTCACTTGTTATTTATTGGCATAAACATTAAATGAGAAAAGTGAGTCTTCTTGGGTTTTCTATTTTTCTTTTTCTTTCTGGAAATTTTCAGCTGTTTTGCTGAAGATAGAGAATAGGTAGCTAGCTGGGTTTAAGCAGGACTAGATTTGGTTAGGCATATTAGTCATTAGACCTATTAGTAAATACTCTAATTTTCTCCCCTACCATGTACCCAATATCATTGTACTGCTAAGAATAAGTGTAATTATGTGACTTTTTTTCAGATATATAGGCTAATGTGACATATATCACTTCTGAATTAAGCTCTAAGGGCCATACCATAAAATTTTCACATCCTCCTGCTATAACTAAGAGATTTTTGCCAGTTCTGAAGTAAAGTGATTTGGATCCAAATGCAATAATTGCAAGGAATAAATCCTTATTTGATGTGTTTATTATTGAGTCTTGTTGTTTCTATAGTGTTATTGAAAGTACCTTAACACAGTAAGCTAATACAGAGAAGACAGAAGAAATCAAAGAAACTAGGGCTACTTATCAGGGCCTGACTATCACACCACACAAATGATGTAAGATGCCTGAAAAGAAAGGTAAGTTAATAGAGAAAAAAATAGCAAGCTCAATGGATTGGATGTCTGAATGAAGTTGAAATGTATTTCTTTAATTGGTGGAAATAGAGTGAATGACCTAAAAAGTTGGGGATTGTTATCGAGCACAAAGCTTGAAATTGAATTTCAGAGATAATTCAGTTGGGTATGACATGGACTTGGTTATTACTCTGGGGATGTGTCGTCGAGGTTGGGTGGATGAAAAGATTATTAAAAGTGAGGAAGTACAAGATCTGAGAGGCCAGGATATATAGATGGATGTCTCCTAGGCATTGCAAATTTAACAAATCATATTTACATAAAAGTATACATTATCTGACAAAACATTCAAGATAACTTATAACTTTTAGTCTAATTTTCTACTAAGACCAATGAATCTACTCCTCAGATTCTGCATTCTCATCACAGAAATATCCTTTTTTTTTCTAAATATACTCTGTTCTTCCCTGAACCTAGGCCTTTGTACATGCTTTTTTCCTTTTTCCTACACCAGAAACTCTCTTCTCCCCAGACTCTGCTCCAACACACTTTCCTCAGTAAATATAGTGTTTGTTTTTAAGATCAACATGAGCAGTGTTAACAATGGAAAAAAAATTCTCCTGAAATTTATTACCTCTAAAATTGAAGATCTTCTCATTGACTGCATAGTACTGCGTTATTTTTCCTATCACAGTATTCTAAATACATATTTACTACCTACCTTGCTAACCTGAGATCTTCTTGATGTTAGGAAATGTATATTTTTGCATGGTGTATCACACTTACCAGTGAAGTTAAGTTAATTGAACAACTTGGTTGCTCAAACACCATGATTTTGAAAGAATGAATTTATGGAAGGCTTTTTAAAAAGTCTTGGACACAGTGGTGAAATCCCCAGTATTTTTGTTTAAATAAAAACTACTTTTCTCTTTAAAGACTCTCATCTTATAAATGAAAGGCTAGGTTGCAAAACCGTGGTAGCTAGTTTACCTTTCCTTTTTTTTTTTTTTTTTTTAAATTTTGATTGTTTGCATCAGGGAATGACCAATTAAAAACTCAAATCCCTGGATTAAATCTTATGACCTTGACTTTCTTTTATCACTTCAAAATCATTAATTTGCTTCTTGTATCTATTCCTCTATTTGTTCATTTTTTCACAAAAACCTGTTTTTTCATGTAATTAGAAAGTTGATTGACAATCAGCAACTATATTTTTGGTAAACTTTATAAAGAACGTTAAGCACCATAAAGCAAATCCATTATTTGATTAAAAATAGCAACACTTTAAGATAACAGAAATGAATTTCAGTCTTTAAATTCTTTTTTATTTTTTATTTTATTTATTATATTTTATTTATTTATTATTTACTTTATTTATTTGTTGGAGAGAGAGAGAAAGCACAAGTAGGCAGAGTGGCAGGCAGAGCAGGCAGAGGGAGAGCTTGGCTCCCCCGAGAGCAAGGAACCTGATGCAGAACTCGATTCCATGACTCTGAGAACATGACATGAGTCAAAGGCAGACACTTAACCAACTGAGCCACCCAGGTCTTTTCCAAAAGAAGATAGATAATCCAAGAAGTAAATACAAATTATGTCTTTAGGCAGATACAATGGCCAATTAAAGATTAGTTAATGCATATGACTTAAATACCTCCTTTTCAACAGATTACTTCATACAATAGATTTTTTAAGACTTTTTCAGAGAAGTTTCATATTTACAGCAAAATTGAGAATATACAGAGATTTCCCATATACCCCCTGTCTTCACATACACATAGCATTTCCCATGATCAACATTCCCTACTAAAGGGCTACATTTGCTGCAGTTTGATGAACCTACATTGACACATCATAACCAACCAAAGTCCAGAGTTTGTGTTGCAGTTGACTCTTGGTGTTACACATTCTGTGGGTTTAGACAGATGTATATGGCATGTAACCTTAATTATGGTGTCATACAAAGTAGTTTCAGTCCCCTGAAAATCATCTATGCTCCAACTATTCATCCTTTCAACCTCTGGCAAATACACATTATTTTATTGTTTCCATAATTTTGCTTTTTCCAAAGTGTCATACAAATTATATAATTTGTAGCGTTTTGACACTGGTTTCTTTCACTTAGTGATATGCACTTAAAGTTCCTCCATGCCATTTCATGGCTTGATAGCTCATTTCTTTTTGGGATATACCACAGTTTACTCATTCAGGATATTTTCTCCTAAGTTTTGACAATTAGGAATATAGATGTTATAAACATCTGTGTGTAGGTTTTTGTGTACATAAAAAGTTTGGGTAAATATCAAGAGGCATGATTCTTGAATCATATAGTCATAATGTGTTTAATTTGTAAGAAACTGCCAAACTGTCTTCCTAAGAGGCTATGCCATTTTGTGTTACCATCAGTCCATTTGTTATTAGGTTGTTTTTTTTTTTTTTTTTTTTTTTTTTTTTTTTTTTTGCTGAAGTTTAAGAGTTCTTTATATATTTTGAATAATTGTCCTTTATTAGATTGCAAATATTTTCTCCCAGTCTATGGCTTGTCTTCTCATTCTCTTGACATTGTCTTTCACAAAGCTCAAGTTTTAATGAAGTCCGGCTTATCAATTATTTCTTTCATAGATTGTGTCTTTGGTAATGTTTAAAAAGTCATTGTAATATCCAAGGTCATCTGGATTTTCTCCTATGTTACTTTATAGAAGTTTTATAGTTTTGCATTATACATTTAGCTCTATGATCTGTTTTGAATTAATTTTTGTGTAAGGTTTGTGTCTAGATTCTTTTCTTTCTCTTCTTTCTTTTCCTTTTTCTTCTCCCCTTCCTCTCTCCCTCCCTTTTCTTTCTCTTTCTTACTTTCTCCCTTTCTTCCCTCCTTCATTTCTTTTCTTCTTCCTCTCCTCTCCTGTCCTCTCTTCTTCTCCTCTTCTCTCATCTCTTCTCTCCTCTCCTTTCTTTCCTCCCTCCCTTCCTCTCTTTTCTTCTTTCTGTCTTTCTTTCTCTCTCTTCTTTCTTCCTCCCTTTCTTCTTTCTGCCTTTCTATCTGCCTTTCTCACCTTTCTTGTCTGTCTTTCTTGTCTGTCTTTCTTGTCTGTCTTTCTTGTCTGTCTTTCTTTCTTTCTTTCTTTCTTTCTTTCTTTCTTTCTTTCTTTCTTTCTTGTCTGCCTTCCTTGTCTGTCTTTCTTTCTTTCTTTCTTTCTTCTTTCTTTCTTTCTTTCTTTCTTTCTTTCTTTCTTTCTTTCTTTCTTTCTTTCTTTCTTTCTTTTCTTGTTAGTTGTTCCAGAATCATTGATTGAAGAGACTGTCTTTGCTCCACTTTGTCTTTCTTCTTCATTAGAAATCAGCTGACTATAAAGATCTATTACTGGGCTCTCTATTCTTTTCCATTTATCTCTTTCTCTATTCATTTGGCAATGCCATGCTGTCTTTATAACTATAATTTTATAGTAAGTCTTTAAGTAGGGTAGTGTGGGTATTGTGTTGGCTCTCCTTGGTCTTTTATCTCTCCATATAAGTGTTACAAACAGTTTATCGATATCCACAAAATAACTTGCTAAGACTTTGATTGGGATTGCATTGAACTTATAGATGAAGTTGTACAGTGTTTTCCCTCATGTGTTTATAGCTTTATGAAATATGAGTCATACTGTAAGATTTCTAGATCTGGGTTTTCTAATAGAGCTTTTTGAAGTTATGAAAATGTCCTATATCTTCATGACAGAACTATGCAATCTACTAGCCAATTGTGTCTACTATTAGAAATGTTTAGAAGGATTCAGAAACTAAACTAATTTTTTAAATGTGATTTTAATTAAAAAAAATTTAAATATCACCAATAGCTATGACTACATGTGAATAGTACAGATTTAGCACACAAAATCCTACAGAACAAAGTCTTTGTAAATTAAAGACTAATTTCAGAAAAAAAAATTCCTGACCTTCTACAAACACCAATCCAAAATTTAATTAGTTATTTAAAGGTGTGTGTGTATCATTTATCAAATAAGATGCAGTTGATATTCACATTTTACCAAATTAGAATACTATAAAATCATAATTCATAATTTTCATTGGATATATTATCTTTAAAAATTAGAAATTTGAAGACCATATTTTGATAAATGTTAAAGGCCTTTTCTCAACATCCATATTTTTCTCTATACTCTCTTCTATAAATTTTTACCACTTCAGTTACTTACAAGTGTTTTTTTGTTTGTATTTATTTAAATTTGAACATATTTGACATACAATGTTAAATTGGTTTCAGGTGCACAATTTAGTAATTTGATAAGTTTATACATTATGCTATGTTTACCACAAGGACAGCTACCGTCTGTCCCATTATGTCCCTATTAAAATTTCATTGACTGTATTCCTTATGTTCTACCTGCTATTCCCATGACCTACTCATTCCATAACTGTAGGCCTTTATCTCCTCCTCTTCATT
The DNA here is from genome assembly GCF_902655055.1 of Lutra lutra. Classification (NCBI taxonomy): domain Eukaryota; kingdom Metazoa; phylum Chordata; class Mammalia; order Carnivora; family Mustelidae; genus Lutra; species Lutra lutra. The sequence continues at coordinate 195,902,530 of NC_062279.1, forward strand.
GGTTTTGCCCCTTCACTGATTTGAGCTCCTGTAAATCATCAGTTTGTTCTGTATATTTATAGTTCTGAATCTGCTTTTCATTAGTTCATTTTTAAAAGATTCCATTTGTGAATGGAATTATATGGTATTTGTCTTTGTCAGTCTGACTTATATCACTTAGCATAGTCCCCTCTTGGTCCATCCATGTTGTTTCAAATGTCATGACTTCATCCTTTTTTGTGACTGTGTAATAATCCAATTGTGTGTGTGTGTGTGTGTGTGTGTGTGTGTGTGTGTACAAATTATCCATTCATCTGTTGATAGACACTTAGGTTGCTTCCATGCCTTGGTTATTTTAAATAATGCAGCAATAAACATTAGAATACACATATGTTTTCCAGTTAGTGTTTTAATTTTTCCTAAGTAAATACCAAACAATAGAATTATTGGATCATTGTTATTTCTATTAAGTTTTTTAGTAATCTCCATACTGTTTTCCACAGTGGTTGAATCACTTTACATCCCCATTAATAGTTCCTGCAGTTTCCTTTTTTTCCCCACATCTTCACCAACACTTGTTTCTTGTCATCTTCTTTTTAGTCATTCTAATAGGTGTGATATGATATCTCATTGTGTTTTTTTTTTTTTAAAGATTTTATTTATTTATTTGACAGAGAGATCACAAGCAGGCAGAGAGGCAGGTAGAGAGAGAGGAGGAAGCAGGCTCCCTGCTGAGCAGAGAGCCCGATGCAGGGCTCGATCCCAGGACCCTGAGATCATGACCTGAGCCGAAGGCAGCGGCTTAACCCACTGAGCCACCCAGGCGCCCCTCATTGTGGTTTTTATTTGCATTTCCCTGATGATTAATGATATTAAGCATCTTTATATGTGTCTTTTGGACATCTGTATGTCTTCTTTGGAAGTATGTCTATTCAGTTCCTCTGCCCATTTTTTAATTGGATTGTGTGGGTTTTGGTGATGATCTGTTTAGGTGCTTTATATATTTTGGAAATTAACCTTTATTGGGTATATCATTTGCAAATATCTTCTCCCATTTAGTAGGTTGTACTTTTGTTTTCTTGATGGCTTTCTTCACTGTGAAAAAGCTTTTTATTCTAATGTAATCTCATAATTTTTTGTTGTTTTTGTTATTGTTAATATTGCTGTAGGAGAAATATCTAGAAAAATTTGCTATGACTGACATCAGAGAAGTTACTGCCTATGTTTTCATCTATGATTTTGTTGGTTTCAGGTCTCACATTTAGGTCTTCAATTCATTTTGAGTTTATTTTTGTGTATGGTGTTAGAAAGTAGTTGAGTTTTATTTTTTAAATGTAGCTGTCCAGTTTTCCCCTACACCATTTGTTAGACTGTTTTTCCCCATTGTCTATTCTGGCCCCCTTTGTTATAAACTCCTTTACCATATAAATGTGGTCCATTCCTGTCGTGTCTATCATGTTCCTTTGATCTATATGTCTATTTTTATGCCACTACCATATATATTTTTTGATTAGTGCATCTTTGTAGTATATCTTGAAATCCAGAATTGTGATACCCCAGTTTCATTCTTCTTTCTCCAAATTGCTTTGGCTATTCAGGATCTTCTGTGGTTTCACACAAATTTTAGTATTACTCTAGTTTTGTGAAAAATGCTGTTGGTATTTTTACAGGGATTACATTAAATCTGCTTTTGTTGTTAGTGTATAGAAATGCTACCAATTTCTGTGTATTAATTTTGTATCCTGACACTTTTTTGAATTTGTTTATTGCTTCTAGTAGTTTTTTGGTGGAGTCTTTAGGATTTTCTATATATAGTATCACGTTGTCTGTGAATAGTGATGATTTAATTTCTTTTTTACCAATACAGATGCTTCTTATTTCTTTTTCTTGTCTGCTGTGGCTAGTATGTCAAGTACTAAGTTGTATTTAAGTGGTAAGAGTGGTCATCCTTGTCTTATTCCTGATGTTAAGGGAACAGATCTGTTTTCCCCCACTGAGAATGATATTAACTGTGGGCTTTTATATAAGGCCTTTATTTATGTTGAGGTATGTTCCTTCTAACCACATTTTGTTGAGAGTTTTTACATGAATCAATACTGAATATTGCCAAATATGTTTTTTTGCATCTCTTGAGATGTTCCTAGGACTTTTACCCTTCATTTTGTTGATGTGGTATATGATACTGATTGATTTATGAATACTGAATCATCCTTGCATCTTGGAAACCAATTCCACCTGATCACAGTGAATGATCTTTTTAATGTTTTGTTGTATGTGGTTTGCTAATACTTTGTTCAAAATTTTTGCATCCATGTTCATCAGGGATGTTAGCCTGTAGTTTACTTTTTTGTGATGTCTGTGTTTGGTCGCAGGGTAATCCTGGCCTTATAGAATGTATTTGGAAACTTTCCTCTGGTTCTACTTTTTGGAATTGTTTGAGGAGACTAGATACTAAGTCTTCTTTAAATATCTGGTAGAATTCGGGCGCCTGGGTGGCTCAGTGGGTTAAGCCGCTGCCTTCGTCTCAGGTCATGATCTCAGGGTCCTGGGATCGAGTCCCGCATCGGGCTCTCTGCTCAGCAAGAAGCCTGCTTCCCTCTCTCTCTCTGCCTGCCTCTCCGTCTACTTGTGATCTCTCTCTGTCAAATAAATAAATAAAATCTTTAAAAAAAAATAAAAAAAATAAATATCTGGTAGAATTCAACTCAATAAATATTGTTCTTGCTTCTCTGAGTAAACCAAGAATGTCCCCATTAATTAAAAAGTTTAAAAATACTAGTTTTCAATATTTTCAATGTAAAATATTCTTCTTTCTTTATCTGCCTTCTTTCCTTCCTTCCTTCCTTCCTTCCTTCCAGAGAGAGAACAGTGGTGGGAAAGGTAGAGGGAGAGAAGAGAGAGTCTGCCCAGGCAGACTCCAAGCCAAGAGCAGAGCCTGATTACAGAGCTCAGTCTCATGACCCTGAGATCATGACCTGAAACAAAATCAAGAATCAGATGCCTAATTGACTGAGCCATTCAAGTGTCCCTCAATTTTAAAATATTCTTATCAACATTTAAGCAATTACTTTTCAGATATCCATATTAATGTCATAAATACTACTGACATTCTTACACATAGTCATGGAGGCATTATGGAAAATAATAGGCTTTCCTTGGTCAGTCGTTTTAAACTTTTTCCTCAGAATTTCAGGAAATAAATTTCTAAATTATTTAAAAGTTAAGTAAATAATGATTCAATTATTCTGTTTGCTAAGCAATAGTAGACAGAAAATTTTTTCCAGCGAAGAGTGTGGGGTTTTCATCTTGTTTTATTATTCTGCATTTAGATACCTTAGGATTTAATGGTACAATAAAATATTTTTATCATTTTTATTGTTTTTATCATAAACCAGTATCTTAAAATCATGAAGATATTTTTAAACAACATTTCTTGGTATTGAGTATAGTGTTTATTTCACAAATGAGAAATCTCAGAGATATAGCTTAGATTTATGTAAAAAAGCCAATAAAAAATTAAATTTAATCACTAAAATTTGGATATTTAACTACCACAAAACAATGCATTAAAAGCACTAGTAAGTATTGGGATACTGCATGGCTCAGTGGGTTAAAGCCTCTGCCTTCAGCTCAGGTCATGATCTCAGAGTCCTGGGATGGAGCCCTACATCAGGCTCTCTGCTCAGCGGGGAACCTGCTTCCCCTTTTCTCTCTCTGCCTGCCTCTCTGCCTACTTGTGATCTTTATCTATTAAATAAACAAATAAAATCTTTAAAAAAAAAAAAGCACTAGTAAGTATTAAGACAATGGGACTGATTTAATGGACTACTCAGAATATATCATTGATAACATTTAAACAACATCAATTTTATACATATTATTTTTCAAGAACTTAGGATAGCTACAGAAGATAGAGACAAACTTTATAATGTAGAATGTATGAATTTAATAAATTATGAAGTATTAATTTACCATGCTATGTTAAGTATAGTGGAGTATACATCAGAAAATAAGATGTCTTCATAACTTAAAATCATTGAAGGCTCATTTGTCAAATATCTCTTGAATTCTGACAAGCACCATTCAAGCAGTGGTTGAGTGTCTGAGGATAAACCACACTGAACACATTAACATCAAGTCTCTTTTATCCTTCCAAGCACCTTTTGAACAAAGGTTGTATGTCAGAAACTATTAATAAAAATGCTTTAAAGTGATTTATTCCTAGAAAATAGCATTTAGTTGAAAATAACTCTAGAGTTCTTAATTGAATTGCCACTTACTGGAGGAAAAAAAGCAAAATAAACTAAGGAAATGTATTATTAAAATGACTCATTAAAAATGTTGCCATGATGACCTATTGTTCAACGAGTTCTTCCTTACTGAAAGTCCATTACGAGCACACAATTTGTGAATAAAAATTCAAGGTTTTCTTATAGCCTTAGTGTATATATGTTAAGCTGGCTTAACTATTATTCACTTGACATTTGTTTTTTAAGCATTCACTACATTTAATTATTTTCTGACAACAAAAGTAAGAAAGCCAAATTACATAGATATCAAACTCTGGGACCTTATTATGTAATTTGATACTTTTCCTAATAATTTTGAAATAAGTCAAATTATTACTCTTATTTGCAAAGACTGTGGTACAGACTGGTTAACTAATTTGTTTTTTAAGAGTATTGAGCTAGTGACTGATAGCCTTAGATATTTCATAAAGGCATAGAGCATTTCTATCACTGCAAGGATCCTTTGTGTTGCCATTTTTTTTAAAAAATTTTATTTCTTTTCAGTGTAACAGTATTCATTGTTTTTGCACCACACCCAGAGCTCCATGCAATCCGTGCCCTCCCTAATACCCTCCACCTGGTTCCCCCAACCTCCCACCCCCCGCCCCACCCCCCGCCCCCTCAAAACCCTCAGATTGTTTTTCAGAGTCCATAGTCTCTCATGGTTCACCTCCCCTTCCAATTTCCCTCAACTCCCTTCTCCTCTCCATCTCCCCTTGTCCTCCATGTCATTTGTTATGCTCCACAAATAAGTGAAACCATATGATAATTGACTCTCTCTGCTTGACTTATTTCACTCAGCATCATCTCTTCCGTCCCATCCATGTTGCTACAAAAGTTGGGTATTCATCCTTTCTGATGGAGGCATAATACTCCATAGTGTATATGGACCACATCTTCCTTTGCATTGCCTTTTAATAACTAAACCCAATTTCTTGCTGCTAGCTCCTATCCTTAACCCCTGGCAATCACTAATCTGTCCTCTATTTCTATAATTCTTCTCTTTCAAAAACATTGTGTAAGTGTAGCATACATTGGATTGGCTTTTTCCATGCAGCATGACTCTTTGGAGACATTCACCCAAGTTGTTGCATAACTAATTTCTTCATGTTCTTGAGTAGTATCATATGGTATGGGTGTACCAAAGTTTGCTTAAACATTCAATTGTTGAAGAATATCTAACTTTTTCCTGGTCTTGACTATTACAAACAAGCCTGTAGTCATTCAGGGCCAAGGTTTTATGTGACTATAGTCCTTTTTTCTCTAGGACAGATGCCCAGAAGAGCAACTGACTGTAAGGTGCATGCCACGTTGTGGGCTTATGGCATGAGTGTGTCTCATATTTTCATATTCATTTCAATATAAGTATTTTTTCAGTCCTCTAATATACAGGAAACACTCAATTAGTTTTCTGGATTTCTCAGAGAATTGATGCAAGTTTAGATATACATTTGTTATGCTTATGGTGGGAAGAAGAGTCAGAAGCCCCCCAATCTAGCATCTTGCCAATGTCTTTCTTTGAATGATTTTAAATAGTATTGTATATTTGGCTTTGAGATCCACATATTTATTAACAAATACAGATATACTGTATATGTTCTATGGTTTTGTTTTTGCTTTTTTATTTTTGGGCTTTTTTTGGTATATTGGAATCTATATGTAAACTAGAACATGAGGTCATTTACAAAATAGTGGCAGCTTTATTTCTTCCTTTCTAATCGGTATGTTGTTTGTATTTTCTTGCTTTATTTTGGTGAATAGAACTGCCTTATTGTGATGGATTACGTTGACTTTTGAATATCAAAACTTCCTTGCAACGTTGGAATAAATCTGAATTCATTTGGGTGTATAATTATTTTTAATTATTGCTAAATTCTGTTTTCTAATATTTTATTGAGAATTTTTGAATCTAAATTTATACCAAATGCTGATCTGTAGTTTTCTTGTATTTGTCAGGATCTTTTGTATCACAATAGAAGTAGTCCCACAAAACAAATTGAGAAATGTACAATCCTATTCTGTTTTCTGGAAAATATTGTATAGGATTAGTGTTAATATCACTTTAATATTTGACACATTCTTTGTTGAAACTAGCTGTGCTTGGAGGTTTCCTATTTTGAAGTTTAAAATGCATATATAGTGCTTTTAATAGTTATGAGGATATTTAAATAATTTTCATATTGGGTAAATTGGGGTATTTCTGCTTTTTGAGGAATCATTTCATTTTATATTAGTCAAATTTATGTTTATAGTAGTGTTTATAGTATTCCTTTACTATCTTTTTGATCTTTGCAAGCTCTGTAGTGATAAATGTTGTTTCATTCATGATGTTAGTAATTCATGTTGTCTCCCTTCTTACTTTGCCAGTCTTGCAAGAGGTTTCCCAATTTTATTATCTTTTCAAAGAGTCAGGGTTTTCTTTTTTTCTTCTTTAGAGAGTCTGGCTTTATTATTTTTTGATGAAAATTTCATTGATTTTTTTTCTCTATTTTTTATTCCTGTGAATATCTTTGTATTTTGTTGTTGTTGTTGTTTTTGTTGTTTGTTTCTAGGTTCTCAAAGTTTTTTGTTGTTGTTTGTTTCTAGGCTCTCAAAGTTCTCAAAGTTTAGGTTATTGACTTGAAACATATCATTATTCTAAAGATTTTTCTTCTTTACCCTGTTAATATGGCCAATAACATTGAGTAATTTTTGAATATTAAACTTGCCTTAGATTCCTGAAATAATAATTTAAGCTAATGCTATAAATTTCTTTTTCCATCTTTAGCTATTTTATACAAGTTTTTTTTTTTAAAGATTTTATTTATTTATTTGACAGAGAGAGATCACAAGCAGGCAGAGAGGCAGGCAGAGAGAGAAGAGGAAGCAGGCTCCCTGCTGAGCAGAGAGCCCGATGCGGGGCTCGATCCCAGGACTCTGAGATCATGACCTGAGCCGAAGGCAGCGGCTTAACCCACTGAGTCACCCAGGCGCCCCTATTTTATACAAGTTTTGATACATTATATTTTCATTTTCATTCAGTTAATTATTTTGTTTCTCTTTATTTCCTTTCTGGGCCATGATTATTTAGAAGTAAGTTAATCTTTATATTTTGGATATTTCCCTGTTACCTATCTTCCTTTATACAAATGTTCATAAAAATTATCTGAAGTCATGGGGTGCCTGGGTGGCTCAGTGGATTTAGCCTCTGCCTTCAGCTCAGGTCATTATCTCAGGGTCCTGGGATCAAGTCCTGCATCAGGCTCTCTGCTTGGCAGGGAGCCTGCTTCCCTCTCTCTCTGCCTGTCTCTTTGCATGTAATCTCTCTCTGTCAAATAAATAAATAAAATCTTTTAAAAATTATCTAAAGTCAGAAATATGGCAAAGGATCATTCTATGTCTTTGAAAAGCTATCCCAGAACATTGTCCAAAAGCCTGCCTAAAGTCCTAGGAATCCAAAGGGATTATGGAATTTGCCTTTGTCTGTCTGACTTACTTCACATGGCATAATACCATCTAGGTCCACCCACGTTGCCGCAAATGGTAAGAACTCAACCTTTATTGTAGCTGAGTAATATTTGTGTGTGTGTGTGTGTGTGTTTCCATATCTTGGCTATTGTAAATAATGTTGCAATAAACATAGAGGTGGATATATCTTTTTGAGTTAATTTTTTTTTTTTTTAGATAAATTACTGGATCATATGGTATTGATTTTTTTTTTTTTTTGAGAACTATCTATACTGTTTTCCACAATGGGTACATCAATTCACATTGCCACCAACAGCGCTTGAAAGTTCTGTTTTCTCCACATATTCACCAACATTTATTTCTTGTCTTTTATTGCCAGATGATCTCATTGTAGTTTTGATTTGCATTTCCCCAAGGATTAATGATGTTGAAGACATTTTCATGTGTATCTTTGCCATCTGCATGTCTTCTCAGGAAAAATAAATGGTTCCCCTGCCCATTTTTAATCAGAGCATTTGTTGTTTTAGTGTTCAGATGTGTAAGGTCTTTATATATTTTGGTATTAACCCCTTCACCAGAAATATCATTTGTGAATATCTCTTCCATTTAGTAGGTTGCCCTTCTGTTTTGTTTGTGGTTTCTTTTGCTGTATAAAAGCTTTGTGTTTTGGTATAGACCTGAAGTTTAGACCTTAGTTTATTTATTTTTTTAGGATTTTATTTATTTATTTGGCAGAGAGATTGAGGTCAGAAGGGTGAGTAGCTGGCAGAGGGAGAGGGAGAAGCAGGCTCCTTGACTAGGGAACCTGATGTGAAGCTCAAGCCCAGGACCCTAGGATCATGACCTGAGCCGAAAGCAGATGCTTTACAACTGAGCCACCGAGGCAACCCCTCCCAATAGTTTATTTATACTTTTGTCTCCCTTGCCTAAAGAAGCATATCTAGGAAAATATTGCTACGGCCAGTGTCAAAGAAATTACTGCCTATGTTTTCTTCTGGGATTTTTATGGTTTCAGATCTTACATTTAGGTTTTTAATCCATTTAAATTTTTTTTTTTTTTTTTTTTTGGTGGTGTGTGTATGTTGTAAGACAGTGCTCCAGTTTCATTCTTTTGCAAGTAGCTGTTCAGTTTTCCCAATGCCACTATTGAAAGACACTATCTTTTCCTCATTGTATATTCTTGTCTCCTTTTCCTAGATTAATTGTCCCTATGTGCGTGGGTTTATTTCTGGGCTCTAATCTATTCTGTTTCATTGAGCAGCATATGTATCTATTTTTGTGCCAGTACCATACTGTTTTGATTACTACAGCTTTGTAGTACAATTTGAAATCTGGGGATATGATACATCCACTTTTGTTTTTCAGATTGCTTTGGCTATTGAGGGTATTTTGTGGTTGCATACAAATTTTAGTATTATTTCTTTCTAGTTCTGTTAAAAAGCTGTTTACACCTTGGTAGAGATTGCATCAAATATGTAGATTGCTTTGGGTAGTATGGAAATTTTAACAATACTGGTTCTTCTAATGCATGAGCATGAAATATATCTTTTGATTTGTTTGTGTCACTTTCAGTTTGTTTGTTTTTTTCATGAATGTTTTATAATTCCAGTGTACAGGTCTTTCACATCCATAGGGAAGTTTATTCCTAGGTATTCTTTTTTTCTTTTTGGTGCAATTGCAAATGGGATTGTTTTTGTAATTTCTCTTTCTGCTACTTTCTTATTAGTGTATGGAAATGCAACCAATTTCTATGTATTAATTTTGTATCTGACAACTTTACTGTGTGTAAAGTATTATGTCATCTGTAAATAGTCCTGATTTAATTTCTTCTTTACCAATTTGTATATCTTTTATTTCTTCTTTTTTTAAGATTTTATTTATTTGACAGACAGAGATCACAAGTAGGCAGAAGGACAGGCAGAGAGAGGGGGGAAAGCAGGCTCCCTGCTAAGCAAGGAACCCAATGTGGGGCTCGATCCCAGGACCCAGGGATCATGACCTGAGCCGAAGGCAGAGGCTTTAACCCACTGAGCCACCCAGGTGCCCCTGTCTTTTATTTCTTGTCTGATTGCTATGACTAAGACTTCCAGTACTATCAAGAATAAAAATGGAGAGAAGATTTCCTTGCCTTGTTTCTGATCTTAGAAGAAAAACTGTTTTTCACCATTGAGTATGATGTTGTCTGTGTTTTTAATGGTCTTTAGCATGTTGAGGTATGTTCCTTCTACACCTACTTTGTTGTGAGTTTTTATCATTAACAAAATGTTGAATTTCATCAATTTTTTTTGTGAATGTTGAGACAATCTTATGATTTTTCCCCTTCATTTTGTTGATGAACATTATATTGACTGATTTATAAATATTGAGCCATCCTTGCATTCCCAGAACATCCATTGAATGTGGTAAGTGTTGAGTGCAATTTGCTAATATTTTGTTGGGATTATTGCATCAGTGTTCATCAGGGATATTAACCTGTAGTTCCTGGTTTGTTTGTTTTTTTTTTTTTAAGTGTCTTTTTCTTGTTTTGGTATCAGGATAATGTGGCCTCATAGAAGGTATCTGGAAATCTTCCTTCCTCTACAATTTTTTTTTGGACTTGTTTGAGGAGAATATGTATTAATTCTTTAAATGTTTGGTAAAATGCATCTATGATTCCATTGGGTCCTGGACTTTTGTTTTGATGTTTTTTTTTTTTTTTTTTTTTGGTTTACTGATTCAATTTCATTACTAGAAATTTGTTTATATGTTCTATTTGTTTCTGTTTTAGTTTTAGAAGACTAAAGACTATGTTTCTAGAAATTTATCTGTTTCTTCTGGGTTGTTCAGCCTGCTGACATTTAATTTTTCATGATATTTTTATAATCTTTTTTATTTCTGTGGTACTGATCGTTATTTCTTTTATTTCTGATTTTGTGTCCTCATTTGTTCTTGGTGACTCAGGCAGTCTTATCAATTTTGTTTATCTTTTTAAAGAACTAGCTCTTGATTATATTGATTTTTTTTTCTTTTTCTTTTTGTTGTTGTTGTTGTTTTAGTGTCTACTTAATTTCTGCTCTGATACTTTAATTTTTTTTCCTTTTATTAACTTTAAACTTTGTTCTTTTTTTTCCCTTTCTTTAAATGTATAGTTTTTATTTATTTATTTTTATTTTATTTTTATTTTTTCTTGAAATAGATCTGTATCATTATCATTTTTCTTCTTAGAATTATTTTTGCTGCATCCAAAGATTTTGGACCATAGGGTTTTCATTTTCATTTGTCTTTATAATTTTTTTGATTTTCTCTTTTATTTCTTTATTTTACCACTGAGTGTTTAGTAGCATATTGTATAGCCTTCACATCTGAAGTGGTTCTCTTGTAGTCAGCATACCAATAAGTCTTTATTACTATTATTATATATTCTGCAGCCCCATGTTTTTTGATTGGAACATTTATAATATTTACATTAAATTATTATTGATGGGCATGTATTTATTGCCATTTTTAAAATAGTTCTTCTCTTGTACACTTTCCTGTGATCAGTGACTCTCTGTAGTGCTAGGCTTGGTTATTTTTATTTTTTGTATAAAGTTTATTTTTTGTATAAAGTTTATTTTTTGTATAAACTACTATAAGTTTTAGGTCTATGGTGACCATGAATTTTATATGTAGGATCTTAAGTATGTGAAATTCGATATTAAGTTGATGATCGTTAAGTTTGAACACATTCTAAAAGAACTTATGTTCACATCCTCCTCCATATTTTATATATATGTTGTCGTATTTTACATCTTTTTTTTTCATAATTGTCTTCTAATTATGACATTTTATTTTCCACACAAAGTAGTCCCTATAAAATTTCCTATAAGGCCAGTTTAGGAGTTTTTAACATCCTTAATTTTATTTTGGGAAGCTTTCAATTAAGTTCAGAAACCATACCTAATTTTACTTTTTCTTTCCCCATTTATAATAATTATCTTAAATATTATTTCTGCCTATATTTAGAACTGCATTAGATGGTGGTATGATTTTTGATTCACCCATATATATAATGTCCAGGGTTTTCATTGTACTTAGTGGGAGGAATAATCAAGAATATGCTTGCTCAATCTTTTCAGAAGCAAAAAATTGAGACTGTGTCAGCTTTTTATTTTTTTCAAATTTTGATAAAATTCTCATTAGGTAACATTCAATACATTATTGGTTTCAGGAGTAGAATTCAGTAATTCATCACTTACATACAACATCCAGTGCTTATAATAACAACTGTCCTCATTAACACCCATCACCCATTAGCCTATCCCCCAACCACCTCTCCCCATCAACCCTCAGTTTGTTCTCTACTTTTAAGAGGCTCTTATAGTTTGTTTCCCTCTCTCTCCCCCCATATATTCATCTGTTTTGTTCTTAAATTCCACATATGTGTGAAATCATATAGCATGTGTCTTTTTCTGACTTATTTCAATTAGTGTAATGTACTCTGGATCCATCCACATCATTGCTAATGGTTCTGATGGTGGAGTAATATTCCATTGTGTATATACACCATGTCTTCTTTATCTATTCATCAGTTGATGGACATTTTCACTCTTTCCATACTTGGTTATTGATAATGCTACTATGAACATCAAGGTGCATGTACCTCTTCAAATCTGTGTTTCAGTATCCTGTGGGTAAATATCTAGTATTGCAATTGCTGGATTGTAGGGTAGTTCTGTTTTTAACTTTTTGAGGAGCCTCCATACTGTTTTCCAGAGTGGTTGCCCCAGTTTGCCTTCCCACCAACAGTGCAAAAGTGTTTCCCATTTTTTGCATCATCGCCAACATCTGTTGTTTCTTGTGTTGTTAATTTTAGCCATTCTAACAAGTGTGAGGTGGTATCTCATGGTTTTAATTTATATTTTCCTTATGATAAGTGATGTTGAGCATCTTTTCATGTGTTTGTTAGCCATCTGGATATCTTCTTTGGAAAAGTGTCTATTCATGTATTCTGCCCATTACTTAACTGGATTTTTTTTTTTTCATTTTAATTTTTTTTGATGTTGAGTTTGTAAGTTTTTTTTTTTAATAGGTTTTGGATACTAACCCCTTACTAGATATGTCATTTGCAAATATCTTCTCCCATTTTCTAGGTTGCCTTTTAGTTTTGTTGATTGTTTCCTTTGCTGTGCAAAAGTTTTGATCTTGATGAAGTCCAAATTGTTCATTTTTGTTTTTGTTTCCCTTGTCTATGGTGATATGTCTAATAAGTTCCTAGGGCCAAGGTCAAAGAGGTTGCTGCCTGTTTTCTTCCATGGATTTTGATGGTTTCCTATCTCATATTTAGGCCTCTCATCCATTTTAAGTTTATTTCTGTGTATGTCATCAGAAAGTTGTCCAGTTTCATTCTTCTGCATGCTGTTGTTCAGTTTCCCCAACAACTTTTGAAGAGGCTGTCTTTTTTCCACTAGATAGTCTCCTGCTTTTTGGAATATTAGTTAACCATATAATTGTGAGTCCATTTCTAGTATTTCTATTCTGTTCCATTGATCTATGTGTTTGTTTTTGTGCCAGTACCATACTGTCTTAATGATCACAACTTTGTAATATAGCTTGAAATCTGGAATCACAATGCCTCCAGTTTTGTTTTTCTTTTTCAGGATTGCACTGTCTATTCAAAATCTTTTGTGGTTCCACACAAATTTTAGGATTGTTTGTTCTAGCTCTGTGAAAAATGGTTTTTGGTAGGGATTGCATTGAATGTGTATATTGTTTTCAGTAGTATAGATATTTTAACAATGTTCTTCCAATCCATGAGCATGAAATGCTTTTCCATTTCTTTGTGTCCTCTTCAATTTCTGTCATAAGTGCTCTATAATTTTCAGAATACAAATCTTTTAACTCTTTATTTAAGTTTATTCCTAGGTATCTTATTATTTTTGATGCAATTGGAAATTGGATCAGTTCCTTGGTTTCTTTTTCCACTGCTTCATGATTGGTGTATAGAAATGCAACATATTCCAGCACACTGGTTTTATATGGTCTGAGTTTGCTGAATTTATGTATCAGTTCTAGCAATTTTTTGATGGAGTCTTTCAGGTTTTCTACATGGAGTATCCTGTCATCTGCATATAGGAAAGTTTGACTTCTTCCCTGCTGATTTGGATGGCTTTTATTTATTTTTGTTATCTGATTGCTGAGGCTAGGACTTCCAGTACTTTGTTAAATAATAATGGTTAGAGTGAACATCTCTGTCTTGCTCCTGACCATAAGATAAAAGCTCTCAGTTTTTTTTTTTTTCCCCATTGAGGATGATATTAGCTGTGAGTCTTTCATATATGGCCTTTATTATATTGAGGAATGTTCCATCTATCCCTGTTTTGTTGAGGGTTTTTATTAGGAAAGGATACTATATTTTGTCAAATATTTTTTTCTGCATCCATTGAAAAGATCAAATGGTTGTTATAGTTTCTTTTATTAATGCAGTGAGCTTTTTTAAAGTGCAGATTTTGATATGTATTGGTGAAGATTATGTCTTGAGAAGAGACACATATATGTGAAAGAAACTAATTAGAACCTAGGAAAAGACAGTAGTACAATTTGACTGAAGTCAAGAACAATTTCTAAAAGTTTCCAGGAATACTTTCTATTTTGGGTGGAGGAATGTAAAATAAGTAGAAAAAGGGTTTAAATAGGAAGAGAAGTATACTATGGTAACTCAGTGCAAAATAATAGTGGAACTGTTTTGAAAAATGGATAGAAAAATTTTAAATCATTTAAACATAACTTTCAAATTTCTCAATCTCTCCAAAAGTTATTGTAACTCCAATATACAAATGATAGATATTAAATCTTGAATAAATTCTTTCATATCTCCAAATTTCACCTTCACACATCACGTAACTTGCTAAATATAGGTATAAATGTAGCAAGTAGTGATAATTTAGAGATTCTATGACTACAAATAAAGACTGCATTATTTCTATAGAATTTTAGTAGATTTGGAAGAAGGGTCTAGTTAAGTTGGAGGTATAGGGGGATAGAAAATTATGGAGACGTATTTTATATGAAAACAAATGAGAGAAAGAGACATGTTGAAGTGACTCCTTAGGAAAATGCATGGAAGAATACTGGTGGGAAATAAATCTTTAAAAATAAAAATAGAAGTTCCAGCATTCATTGTTTATGCACCACACCCAGTTCTCCATGCAATACGTGCCCTCCATAAAACCCACCACCAGGAAGAGTCCACAGTCTCATGATTTGTCTCCCCCTCCAATTTCCCCCAACTCAATTCTCCACTCCATCTCCCAATGTCCTTTATGTTATTCCTTATGCTCCACAAGTAAGTGAAACCATATGATACTTGACTCTCTCTGCCTGACTTATTTCACTCAGCATAATCTCTTCCAATCCTGTCCATGTTGATACAAAAGTTGGGTATTCATCCTTTCTTTTCTTTTCTTTTCTTTTTTTTTAAGATTTTATTTATTCATTTGAGAGAAACAGTGAGAGAGAGCATGAGAGGCAAGAAGGTCAGAGGGAGAAGCAGACTCCCCATGGAGCTGGGAGCTCAATGCGGGACTTGATCCTGGGACTCCAGGACCATGACCTGAGCCGAAGGCAGTTGCTTAATCAACTGAGCCACCCAGGTGCCCAAGTATTCATCCTTTCTGATGGAGGCATAATACTCCATTGTATATTTGGACCATAGCTTCTTTATCCATTTGTCCGTTGAAGGGCATCTTGGTTCTTTCCACAGTTTGGCGACTGTGGCCATTGCTGCTATGAATATTGGGGTACAGATGGCCCTTCTTTTCACTACATCAGTATCTTTGTGGGTAAATACCCAGTAGTGCAATTGCAGGGTCATAGGAAAGCTCTGTTTTTAAGTTTTAAGGAATCTCCACCCTGTTTTCCAAAGTGGCTACACCAACTTGCATTCCCACCAACAGTGTAAGAGGGTTCCCCTTTCTCCACATCCTCTCCAACACATGTTGTTTACTTTCTTGTTAATTTTGGCCATTCTGACTGGTGTAAGGTAGTATTTTCAATGTGATTTTGATCTGAATCTCCCTGATGGCTAATGATGATGAACATTTTTTTCATGTGTCTGTTAGCCATTTGTATGTCTTCTTTGGAGAAGTGTTTGTTCATGTCTTCTGCCCATTTTTTGACATGATTATCTGTTTTTTGCGTGTTGAGTTTGAGGAGTTCTTTATAGATCTTGGATATCAGCCCTTTGTCTGTAGTGTCATTTGCAAATAACTTCTCCCATTTCGTGGGCTGCCTCTTTGTTTTGTTGACTGTTTCTTTTGCTGTGCAGAAACTTTTGATCTTGATGAAGTCCTAAAAGTTTATTTTTGCTTTTTCTTTCTTTGCCTTTGGAGACATATCTTGAAAGAAGTTGCTGTGGCCAATGTTGAAGAGGTTACTGCTTATATTCTCCTCTGGGATTTTGATAGATTCCTGCCTCACATTGAGGTCTTTTATCCATTTTGAGTTTATCTTTGTGTGTGGTGTAAGAGATCAGTTGAGTTTCATTCTTCTACACATAGCTGTCCAATTTTCCCAGCACCATTTATTGAAGAGACTGTCATTTTTTCCACTGTATATTTTTTCCTGCTTTGTCAAAGATTATTTGACCATAGAGATGAGGGTCCTTATCTGGGCTCTCTACTCTGTTCCACAAGTCTATGTGTCTGTTTTTGTGCCAGTACCATGCTGTCTCAGTGATCACAGCTTTGTAGTAAAGCTTGAAATCTGGCAACGTGATGCCCCCAGTTTTGTTTTTCTTTTCCAACATTTTCTTAGCAATCAGGGGTCTCTTCTGGTTCCATACAAATTTTAGGATTGTTTGTTCCAGCTCTTCAAAAAATGCCAGTGAATTTTGATCAGGATGGCATTGAAAGTGTAGATTGCTCTAGGCAGAATAGACCTTTTAACAATGTTCATTCTTCTGATCCATGAGCATGGAATGGTTTTCCATCTTTTTGTGTCTTCTTCAATTTCTTTCATAAGTGTTCTGTAGTTCTTCGAGTACAGATCCTTTACCCCTTTGGTTAGGTTTATTCCCAGGTATCTTATGGTTCTTGGTGCTAGAGTAAATGAAATCAACTCTCTAATTTCCCTTTCTGCATTTTCATTGTTAGTATATAAGAAAGCCACTGATTTCTGTACATTGATTTGTATCCTGCCACATTACTGAATTGCTGTATGAGTTCTAATAGTTTGGGGGTGGAGTCTTTTGGGTTTTCCATATAAAGTATCACGTCATCTGGGAAGAGAGAGATTTTGACTTTTTCATTGCCAATTTGAATAATTTTATTTCTTTTTGTTGTCTGATTGCTGTTGCTAGGACTCCTAATACTATGTTGAAGAAGAGTGGTGAGAGTGGGCATCCTTGTCATGTTCCTGATCTCAAAGGGAAGGCTGTCAGCTTTTCCCTGTTAATGATGATATTCACTGTGGATTTTTCATGGATAGGTTTTATGAAGTTGAGGAATGTTCCCACTATCCCTATACTTTGAAGGGTTTTAATCAGGAACAGATGCTGTATCTTGTCAAATGCTTTTTCTACATCAATTGAGAGGACCATGTGGTTCTTCTTTCTTCTCAATCACATTGATTGATTTGCAAATGTTGAACCACACTTGCATCCCATGGGTAAATCCCACCTGGTCATAGTGGATAATCTTTTTAATGTTCTGTTGGATACTATTAGCTAGAATCTTGTTGAGAATCTTAGCATCCATATTCATCAGGGATATTGGTCTGAAATTCTCTTTTTTGGTGCAGTCTTTGCCTGGTTTGGGGGTCAGGTAACACTGGCTTCATAAAAAGATTCTGGAAGTTTTCCTTCTGCTTCTATTTTTTGAAACAGCTTCAGGAGAATAGGTATTATTTCTTTTTTGAATGTTTGGTAGAATTCTCCAGGGAATCCATCAGGTCCTGGGCTCTTGTTTTTTGGGAAGTTTTTGGCCACTGAAAAGAAATAAAATAAAATAAAATGGAAAAAAATACAAATAATGTTATTAAAGAAAATAGACAGAAGTTAACATTGTTCAAACTAAACTTAACCCCAATCCTGGAATTTTAAATCCTTAAAAATTCTTTTTTTGGAAATGTGCATTCTAGAAATAATATATCTTTTTTCACTTTCCCACCTTTGGTCTTAGAAAACTTAATCTAGAACAGACAAGAAATGGGTATCTTGTTTGATGTACTTTCTATTCCTACTTTATTCTCAATAATTATTTTAAAATTTGCAGTTTGGTGTGGTTTTCAAAAAGTTTTAAATATGCATAGATTTGTGCTTAATCTTCTGTTATAAGAGAAACTTAATTTATATTCTCTGCTAACTTCTTTCTTGAAACAGTGAGGACTTGTCCTCAACTCAATGTTTTTAAGGACTAAACTATTTTTTGGGAGTTATAAGAAGATGAATCTGTACCTTAATGAAGACATACTTTCTTATCTGAGAGAATAGTAGTCCATTAATGTACTACTTTGTGTGAATTGGGGTTATAACTTTTGAAAAGACAGAAAAATTTTAAAGTTGTAGCCCAACACAAGATTTTAAGGAAAAAGAACTTTGTGTGCCAAGTTTAAAATAAGGCATCAGGATAAAAGACACTTTAATTATGTGATATTGGGCAAATTACTGAACTGTCTGCCTAAACTCAGTTAATTCACTCTAGAGTTGCTTTGGTTAGTAAATTTTTTTAACTGTATAACAGTACCTGGCACACTTTAGGTGCCTCCTAATTTTTAGTTTTCATTGTTCTTATATTTTTTATTGTGCTGACAAAAATAAATTCCCAGGAAAAGAGCTTGAACAGGAAGTGTATGAATGGCTGACAGGGATAGAGAAATTTCATTTGCTTGATTTTGGCAGTAAAGATTTTAAAGTCTGATTGAAAACATATCTTTAGATTTATCTTTAAAGAAGTAGATTCTTTTTTCTGTCTAAATTACTGTTTCTTTTTCACTGACTTTTACTCATCATATGGTACTTCCACATTCTCCACCCTAAGAAATTTCTTTTGTGACCCCCTCGCTTCTTCCCTAGTACTCTGGGGACACATCAGCTAGTATTAAGCCACATCTTGCCTGTGATGAACTGTATAAATGCATCCAATAGCACCAACAGAAAAATCAAGATCATGATAGCATCTCATCTTAGCAGATCATAGGCTATATTGTGGAATATTCAACAGCTTTGTGTTAATATTCTAAAAAGCACAACCTAGAGTCCTTTAAATGTGAGGGGAGATAAGGATTAAAAGAAGAGACCTTATGTGTGGTTACTAGAACTTTCTCCCTTGATATTAAATCTTTAAGGAAAACCTATTCCTGAGGTGACCAAATATAATGGCTTTGGGTCTATACCAACATTGCTTGTGCACACATGTAAATAGTCTGAATCTAAACAAATTGTTTTCTTTCTATTTTATTTTAGTTAGTAGAAATCTATATAAACAAATATTTCAAAATTAAAATATGTATGTACTTATATACACATACAGATATGTATTTGTTGCTATATTTTTTATATGTATACATTTGTCATTATTGACACATTCTTTGAAAAACCACCTATTGGGAGCCTAACAAGTATCATGACGGTTACAATACAGTTGTTAGGGGTATAGAGCTAAAACATAGTTTCTGCTCTCAAATTCACAGGTAAATGGGTGAATATAGGCATATCACAAAAATACAAATGTTGACTTTCATACACATACAGAGGGAGCACATGTTAAAAATTTAAGTCATTAAGAAGACAACCTGTAGAATGGCAAAACTGGTTTTAAAAAGAATGTGGATGACTAAAATATATATAATCAATAAGAAATAAAATGTTAAAATTCAGTTGTAGAAATGTAAATATATATTTGCAAAATTGATTCTAAAACTATATTTAAGGTTATCTTTTCTACTGAATAGAAATTATGAGCACTTCTACCAGACAAAAATTATTTGCATATTATCAGTATTCAAGGTAGCATCTAACATTACAGACATTGGGTCCTAACAAACAGCAAAAACAATCAATCAGGGCGCCTGGGTGGCTCAGTGGGTTAAGCCGCTGCCTTCGGCTCAGGTCATGATCTCAGGGTCCTGGGATCGAGGCCCGCATCGGGCTCTCTGCTCAGCAGAGAGCCTGCTTCCCTCTCTCTCTCTGCCTGCCTCTCTGTCTACTTGTGATCTCTCTCTGTCAAATAAATAAATAAAAATCTTTAAAAAAAATCAATCAATCAATCAATCAAATAACAGAGAAACCCCTTTGGATTCAGATGACTTTAGGCAAGCTTTTTTGGACAGTGCTCCAGGATAGCATATCAAAGACTTACAGTGATCCTTTGCCATATTTCTAACTTTGGATGATGTTTATGAACATTTGTTTAAAAGAAAACAGGTAAATAGAGTTTTCAAATAATATTTTGGAGTGATATAAGATTCAGAAAACACATGCCAGAAATTTCCTTTATAAATGTGTCAAGTAAAAGAATGATCTAAATAAATTTACTTCTAAACATTGTCTTACATTATGCAATCAGTTTCTTAAAATTGCCATATTTGACATTCTAAAGTTTGTTCTTTTGACATAATCTATTGTGAATGCTTGTAATTTTCTTGACTTCCCTGGTAACCCTCAGTAATTTTAATTTTTATTTTCTGCATAGTCTATTACTTTAATCTTCTTAAATGCTATTCAGTAGGTTTCAGATACAGCTGCTATCTTCCAAAGTCTTCAAATCTTGATGTGGCTGTAGAGCCCTTATCTAATCCATGTGAATGAGGAGATTTACAGCTTCCATGATTATTGCCACAGCCCACTCTGTATAACCTAGCATCAAGCAGCAATCTCTGAAGTAAAATCCTCTGCTGGGCCATCTGTTAATATAGGACAGTTTAAAATACTATTTGCATTTACTATATCCCACAGGAAAACACAGTAAGATTCCCTCTTGGGCAAATCTGTGACATAGATATTAGAACAGAATTGTTAAAACCAATTTAAAAAAAATAGAAGATAGTCTTGCACCCATTAACTCAATTGGGAATATATTTGAGACCCTTATTCCCATACCAACTTGTCATTTCCATGAGCAGATGTTAATACAAAAATAAAAACCACAATATGAAAAATACAAATCAACTCTTAAATTAGTGGGCACAACTTCACACTGAAACACATCATTACCCTTTTTCATTACGAGATTCTTTGTTGGCAGATCCCAAAGAAAGACTGGCTCACATAGCTCCAGATAATAACTTGTCTTTTTAGTTCTAGCCTTTATTCCAGGTTAGAAGTTAAGAAAAAATAGTAAAAATAACCTGTGGTTATAGATTTTTTCAAGGTTTTAGTACTAGGTTTGATCAACAAATAAAATATTCAAGATCCTTAAAATTTGAAAACAGAAAACTTTTGGCAATATTAAGAATGTCTAAAAATTTCTGTTTCCTGCTCTATTATCCACTATACAAATTATGTTATTTTATTCTTTGCAAATTACCTCTGATTCTACACTAAACCTTGCATAAAGAATCATTGTTTAATTACATTTGAGGGAAAAACATACCTAATATCTGTTGGTTCTAAAAAAAAAATATGAGAAAATCAGATAATGGCCTTCTTGAAATATGTTTTTGTTACTCTTCTCCTATTTATTTTACAACAAATCCAAATGTATGTTTACTCTTGTGATATTTTTAAAAGATAATGAAATGCCTGCCTTCTTTAACTTTGTCTTACAAATTCGTCTCTGTCCTTCAGTCATTAAAACAAGCTCCTGGCTGCAAATCAAAATAATTAATATTATCACAAGAATATATTATTTTTGTAAAAATAGAGTTTATTTTAGCAAATTGAATATATGATAAAAAATAATAATTGCTCTGCTTCCCACTACCAAAAATTAAGCATCATTATTAAAATTAGGTTAGTATCTTTCCAGACACATTTATTTGTTTATAGAAAAACTAGGAGAGTCAAATAGATTAAAATCCTTTGTTAAGAATACAGCTATATTATATGTAGCAATTTGAATATGGATTATTAAATTGTATTTAAATTAATACAAGAAAAAGCAGTTGAATTATAAGCTAAGGAATGGCTATCTGCAAGGTAGACAATACCTTCAGTTAAGTTTTAAAAACTTAAGTTTCTTTAATACTAAAAAAGATATTATGACAAAAATTATTATGGCTGGAATCACATTTATTTTAAACACATGTCTTGATTGTAGGCAGATTTGCCCCCTGCTGCAATGAGGTCAGCAGCACTCATGCATTTCCTCTCACTCCTCAGCTCACTTTTTTAGTTCCAGAATCATTTTCTTCACTCCCAACATTGAAAATATTTATTTTCCTGTGTTGGTAAATGCATTTTTTTTTTTATAGTTTCAAGTTTGTTTTTTTTTTTAAGATTTTTTATTTATTTGTCAGAGAGAGAGGAGAGAGAGCAAGCACAGGCAGACAGAATGGCAGGCAGAGGCAGAGGGAGAAGCAGGCTCCCCACCAAGCAAGGAGCCCGATGTGGGACTCGATCCCAGGACGCTGGGATCACGACCTGAGCCGAAGGCAGCTGCCCAACCAACTGAGCCACCCAGGCGTCCCTCAAGTTTTTTTTTTTAAAGTTTCAGATTGTTGGGCGCCTGGGTGGCTCAGTGGGTTAAAGCCTCTGCCTTTGGCTCAGGTCATGATCCCAGCGTCCTGGGATCAAGCCCCACATCGGGCTCTCTGCTCAGCGGGAAGCCTGCTTCCTCCTCTCTCTCTGCCTGACTCTCTGCCTACTTGTGATCTCTGTCAAATAAATAAATAAATAAATCTTAAAAAAGATAAAAAAATAAAGTTTCAGATCATTAACATACAATGTAATATTAGTTTCAGGAATAGAATTTATTGATTCATCCCTTACATACATCAAAAGTGCCCTGCTTAATTTAATAATAATTATCTAGAAATTTATTATCTAGAAATTGTTCCACATTTAAGAGGCATAACTGCTTATAATGATCTTTTGTCTATGGTTTCCTCATTATTTAAGTCCTTTGTTTTGATACGTATCTTGAAAGCCTAGATTCCTTGGTCATGTTCCTTCCATCCTTACATCTTTCCTGTCACTATTTTTGAAGTTGTGTTAATGAGCAAGGTTTTTTTTTTCCTTATTGTTCTTAGAATTTCTTCTTTTCTTTTTTTCCTTTTTTTTAAGATTTTATTTATTTATTTGACAGATAGAGATCACAGGTAGGCAGAGAGGCAGGCAGAGAGAGAGAGGAGGAAGCAGGCTTCCCGCTGAGCAGAGAGCCTGATGTGGGGCTTGATCCCAGGACCCTGAGATCATGACCTGAGCCGAAGACAGAGGCTTAACCCACTGAGCCACCCAGGTGCCCCTCTTCTTTTCTTTTTTTATTGAAGCGTAGTTGACACACAATGTTACATCAGTTTCAAGTGTGTAACATAGTGATTCAACAACTCTGATAAGCTATGATCACCACAAGTGTAACTACCATCTGTCTATTGTAGAATGCTATTACTGTATACCATTGACCTTTTATCCCTGTGACTTAATCATTTTATAACTGAAAGCCGGTATCCCCAATCCCCCTCCTCCCCAACCCTCCTTTCACCCTCTTATTTTCTGGCAATCATTAGTTTTTTCCTTTTATTTATGGGTCTGTTCCTATTTATTTATTTCGTTAAATATTTTATTTACTTATTTGAGAGAAAGAGAGAATGAGCAGGGAGAGGGGCAGAGGGAAAGGGAGAAGCAGACTACCTGCTGAGCAGGGAGCCACACACAGGGCTCTATCGCAGGACCCTGGGATCATGACCCAAGCTAAAGGCAGACACTTAACCAACTGAGCCACCCAGGCACTCCCTATTTATTTTTTTAATTCCACATAGAAGAAAAATCTTAGTGTTTATCTATCTCTGTGTGACTAATTTTACTTATTTTATGAAGCATAACACCTTCTAGGGCAATCCCTGTCATTGCAAATGACAAGATCTTGTTACTTTTTATGGCTGAGTAATAATCCATTCAGGTATGTGAGTGTGTGTATATGAGAGAGAGAGAGAGAGACAACTTTTTTATCCATACACTTAGGTGCCTTCCATACTTTGGGTTATTATAAATGCTGCCATAAACACAAGGTTGCATATAACTTTTTGAATTAGTGTTTCATTTTTATAAGATATTGACAAACCTTCCATTGACCATTTTCCCCAACACACTTTTTAAATTTTTTTTTTATTTATTTAC
The DNA here is from genome assembly GCF_902655055.1 of Lutra lutra. NCBI lineage: Eukaryota > Metazoa > Chordata > Mammalia > Carnivora > Mustelidae > Lutra > Lutra lutra. The sequence continues at coordinate 195,926,476 of NC_062279.1, forward strand.
TAGAGAGAGAGAGAGAGAGAGAGAGCATGCACAAGGGGTGGGGAAGGGCAGAAGGAAAAGCAGCCTCTCTGCTGAGCACAGAGCCCAACATGGGGCTCGATCCCAGGACTCTGAGATCATAACCTGAGCCAAGGTCAGATGCTTAACAGACTGAGCCACCCAGTGGCCCCTCCCCAGCACACTTTTAAAGATTTTATGTTTGCATTTGTTCTCTCTTTATTCTTTTCATGAATAATGTTATACAGTATAAAATAGGATTACTATCTAAAACTATTAACCTTTTACTTGGAATCTGGAAGAAAGATCTGCTTTTTAAAAATGGATACAAAATTGTGAGTTCACACTGCACAGAAACTTAATTTCATATATGTTTCAGAAAAAATATATATATATATCTCCCTTGCATAAGGTTTATAAATGAAATATAGTCCCCTAGTCAAATTTGAATGTCAGAGCAAAAATTGAATATTTTCTTTTTATTCTAAGTGTGTCCTCTGTAATATACTTATACAGAAGTTTTCTTTTCCTCTTTTATATGTTTGACATTCAGATTTGACTGGGGACCTATATTTTTATTGACTAAACTGGGTAACCCTATCCTTAAGAAGACAAGAAAAATGTGAAATGGAATAAAGTAAGAAAACATAAGGTCCAAAACTATTGAAATAAGTGGTTATGTATTGAATATTCATGAATGCCCTCGAAAGTTGTATGTTGAAATCTTAACCTCATATGACAGAATATGATGATATTAGGAGGTGAGGTCTTTTGGGAGGTAATTAGGGATTAGTGTTCATGTAATATGAAATACTTTTTCTCTTCCTCTCTCTCTTCCTCCCTATCCTCCACCCCCCACCCCTGCCCCGGAAATGAATCAAGATGATCTCAACCAGAGCCCAATCATGCTGGAACACTTATCTCAGACCTCAAGCCTCCAAAATGTGAAAAATTTATGTTGTTTAAGTCACCCAGTCTATGGTTTCTTGTTATAACACACTCCAAACTAATCTGAGCATCAGATTTTCTTAAAGACATTATTTTATCATTTTCCTTCTTTTTCTTTCATAGTTGCCAGTTCTTACATACTATGCTCTGAAATTTTTTCTGGTACTGTATTCGCTTATATATTAACTTAATGCTTTGAAATATTACTAAGAATACCCATACCATAGAATATTATACAGAAATGACAATGAATAAACTATAGCTACCAAAACAATATGAATAAGTGTCACAAAACAAAATTTGGGGGAAATTATAGCCAGGAACAAAAGAATATTGTATAATCCCAGATACATTATGTTCAAAAATAGTCATATTGATATTAAATATTCAAATAATGGTAATCTCCCCCCACCTCCTCCCCAAGTATGTTTGGGAAGGGTATGAAGAGGTTTAGTGAAATACTGGTATTATTCTATGTTTTGAGCTTCATGGTTGTAGCATAAACATTCATCTTGTGAAAGTTTGTTAAGCAGTACATATATTTTTTTTCAATGAATATTGCAAATTTTTAAGTCAAAAAGTTCGTTATTCATCCTTTCTGATGGCTGAATAATATTCCATTGTATATATGGACCACATTTTCTTTATCCATTCATCTGCTGAAGTTGCCCAACCACTTTCAATGGTTACCCAAGCCTATTAACATTAAATATATATTCCTCTATCCACCAGGATAGAAAATGCATAATATGGCCTAATTCATTCTATCAGGTCATCTCTTACTACCTGAGTAATGTGTCTAATCAGATATTATAAACATCTTTTGTCTTAACATCATTGCCATCATTGCCATCATCATCATCCTTCTAATATAACATTATAACATTATATTATAGCTTAACATATGTTATTTAATCCTACTAATAACTCTGTGAGAAAGGTCCTATTATTATCTTTCTTTTACAGTTGAGAAAATTAAGACATACGGTTTGAATAATTTGCTCAAAATCATACAGCTGGTAAGTGGTTGTTTTGTAATGAGAAGATGTATGTAGGAAATTATTCACAAAAATAGCTGGGTTTATGTCTTCTTTGAGAGAAAAACAAAAAGTAAAAAAATTATCTAATATGAAATATTAATTATCACCTTGTTTAAAGGACAATTTACATGTAATTTGTTGTAAATTGTATATATTATATTTTATATATTATATATCTTTTAGTAGAAATATGCAACCATCTTAGCAATATAACAATGTGTTTATAAGGATCATAATATCCTTTTAACATACTGATACATTGTGACCTCAAGTAACCAGAAGCACAGGCTTAAATCCGAAAGGTCATTGAAATACTGTGATAAATAGAATGGTTTTTTCCACTTTGATCCTAACATTTATTTCATTATGTTTCAAAATCGTGTACATAATGCATGTACTTATGCTGTGTAATGGATATATATCTATTAGTTTATGTCTACATAAACCACATTTCCAAACTCTCATTAACAGCAGCAAAGTAATTCTGTCAGACCACAAAGGCAAAAGGCAAATATGTAACTTGATTAGTTTATCAAATTTTTATTTGGTAGAATTATTAAACCTTAGTTTTATTTAAAATAATATGGAAATAATACAAAATAGAATAATACAAATTCTAACCCTATGAATGCCCTTTCTCCTGAAGAATTCCTAGGGATAAGAAGAAAGCAGGTCATAAAACACATATGTGTATAGTTTTGGGCTGGATTTCTTCCAAAATCATATTTAGAAGGACTTTAGGTCTCTGAGAAACTGAAAATCAACATTAAGTCCACTGAGGTTGGTCAAGGGAAACTCTGTGAGAAAAGATAATTCTGGGAACATGTTAAATTCCTCCAGAAGGAGTGCTTTCTCTCTTTTGCTCACACTTGTTTGGCTGTAGCAAGAGCTTTCCCATTCCCAAATGTGTTTGGGAACAGTCCTCAAAAGCAGTGAGGGTTACAGTTCCAACTTCCACACATATACAAAACAAAGTGATTAGGTAGGAGGAGAAGTCATATGTTCTTAGGTAGTGTTATTTCATGGTGTCTGTGTCAGGCTACACCCAGCTTGAAGGAAAAAAAAAAAAAAGAATGCCAGAATGACTATTTCTCATACTTATTTCCCTTTCTTTGAGGACATACAGTTGAGTAGAATGTTTTAGAAAGTAACAAGAACAGCCAGGTAAGAGAAATATTTTTCTCTCTCTAAGCCCTGGCATACAAGTCATGAGATATTAATTAAAAATAAAATGTAAAGATCAGAAATATAGGGTGCCATAAGAAAGTCCTAAAGAGGGATGTTTGTGTGGGCTCAGTTGGTTAAGTGTCTGACTCTTGGTTTCTGCTCAGTCATGATCACAGGGTCCTGAGATTGAGCCCCCTGTTGAGTTTAGCACTCAGCGAGGAGTCTGCTTTTTCCTTTCCCTCTGCTCCTCCCCCAACTCTAACCATCTCTCTAAGTAAATAAAATCTTAAAAAAAATATATCCTAAAGAAAATATTTACAAAGAACAATATAATAACTATTGTTTATGGAACTCAGGGAAAGCCAAATGATATTGAGAAGGTAAGAGATGATACATTTTTAAGATAATTAAAAACAGTTTATTTGAGCTGAAGGCAGATGCTTAACTGACTGAGCCACCCAGGTGTACTGGTAATTCTGTTTTTTTTTTTTTTTTAATTTTTGGAGGTGACTTCACACTGTTTTCCACATTTACATTTTTACATTTACATTACCAATTTACATTCCCACAAGCAGTGCTCAAGTGTTCCCTTTTCACTACATTTACTATTTATATACATACTATTAATATTACTATTACCCTTACTATTCCTTGCCTTTTGCCATTCTAACATGTATGAGATAGTTGACTGTGCTTTTGATTTGTGTTTCCCTAACGATCGGTGATGTTGAGTGCCTTTTAATGTACCTATTGGCCATCTGTGTATCTTTTTTGGAAAAATGTCTATTCAGATGTTGTGCTCATTTTTTAATGGAGTTGTTTATTGAGTTATATGAGCTCTTTATATATTTTAAATAGTAATCCCTTATCAGATATATGATTTGCAGATATTTTCACCCATTTCTTAGGTTTCCTTTTCATTTTATTGATGATTTTCTTTGCTATGTGGAAGCAGTTCAGTTTGATAAAGTCCCACATGTTTTTATTTTATTTTGTGGGCTTTGCTTTTAGTGTCAAATCCAAAATAATCATCTCAAAGACTTATTTAAAGCAGCTTATAGCCTATTTTTCTTCTATGAGTTTTACTGTTTCAGTTCTTACATTCAAGTCTTTAATCCATTTTGAGTTTATTTTGTGTATGGTGTAAGAGAATCTAGTTTTATGCCTTTGCATGTGCCTCTTTGAGGAGACCGTCCTTTTCCCATCGTATATTCTTGGTTGCTTTGCTATAAATTAATGGACCATCTATGCATGGGTTTAGTTCTAGGTCCTCTATTCTGTTCCACTAATCTATGCATCAGTTTTTGTGTTACTACCATACTGTTTTGATTACTATAACACTGTCATAGAGTTTGAAATCAGTGAGTATGATACCACCGACTTTGTTCTTTCCCATGCTTTAGCTATTCAGGATCATTTGTGGTTTCATACAAACTTTAAGTATGTTTGTTCTATTTCTGTGAAAACTCTATTGGAATTTTGATATGGATTGCATTAAATCTGTAGATTGCTTTGGGTAGCATGAATATTCTAACAATATTCTTCTAATCCATGAGCACAGAATTTCTCTCCATTTATGTGTGTCTTTTTCCTTTTTTTTTTTTTCCAGCAATGTCTTAGTTTTCATTGTGTGGGTCTTTCATCTCCTTGGTTAAGTTTATCCCTTTTTTAAGTGTAATTGTATATGTGATTGTTTCCTTAATTTCTCTTTCTGATAGTTTATTGTTAGTTAATAGAAATGAAACAGATTTTAATATATTTTGTAACCTGAAACTTTACTGAAGTTGATTATTTCTAACAGTTTTTGGTGGAGACTTTAGGGTTTTCTGTATATAATATCACGTATTCTGCAAAGAGTGATAGTTTTACTTTTTCCTTTCTGATTTGGATATCTTTTATTTCTTGCCTCATTTCTCTGGCAAGGACTTCCAATACTATTTTCAATAGAAGTGGTGAGAGTGAACAGTTTTGTCTTGTTCCAGATATTAGAGGAAAACTTTCAGGAGTATTCTCCATTCAGTATGATGTTAGCTGTAGCTTGTCATATGTGGCCTTTAATATATTGAGGTTCATGTCCTGTATACACACTATGTTGATAGTTCTTATTATAAATGGATGTTGAACTTTGTCAAACACTATTTCTATATCTATTGAGATGATGATATGATTTTTTATCCTTCATTTTGTTGGTGTGGTATGTCACATTGATTTGCAGATGGTGAGCCATCCTTGCATTTCCAGAGTACATTCTACTTGTTCATGGTGTGTGAAATCCTTTTCATGTATTATTGGACTCAAGTTGTTAATATTTTGTTAAGACTTTTTGCTTCTATGAAGATCATGAAGGATATTGGCCTGCAATTTTCTTGTGGCCTCCTTTTCTGGTTTTAGTATCTGAGTAATACTGGCCCTGGAAAATCTTTAAATAGTCAACATGTATGTAAATTTCATAATACAAGTTAGGAAAAAAGTGTTGTTTCCAAAGCATGAAGAAAAGTAAACACTTTGCCAGAAAATATAGGTAATTTTTCCAACATTTTCTATTACTAGTTAAGTAGGCATTGATTTAGAATATGCAAATTGGCACACTCTCTTCTGAGTGTTTTCACTTGTATTAATTTATTTGAAACTCACACCAACCTTATAAGGAGTATTCTCATTGGGCTAATTTACAGAATAGAGGACTGTGGCAAAGACAGATTATATTATAAAAATGTGCACAGGGGTGCCTAGGTGGCTGAGTCATTAAGTGTCTGCCTTTGGCTCAGCTCATGATCTCAGAATCCTGGGATCAAGCCCCATGTTGGGTTCCCTGCTCTGCGGCTAGCCTGCTTCTCCCTCTCCCACCTGCCTGCTTGCATTCCCTCTCTGCTCTCTCTCTCTCTTTCTCTGTCAAAAAAAAAAAAAAAAAAGTGTCAGTGTCCAAAGTCATACTACGAATGACCAAAGGAACCAGAATTCTAACATAAACTATAATCCAGTTACTACTCTTTCATTCTTTTGAATCATAAACCACAATCAATGATTACGTAAATTGTTTGAAACCATAGCTTCTGAGCTCAACCACAATGCTTTATTACACCTCGTTAAATGATCTAAATGCCTTCTTTAGATTTGTTGTAAATAAATTAATGATGTGCTGGGGGCTGATCATGATCACTGTTAAGTATTAATCATTTATTTTTGAAGTATCATTGAACAAAGTGAGGCAGTTTTGAAATATGTCTCTACACCTGCTTAGGCAATCTAGTCCCATAACATGGTGCTCTTTATGTGCTCCTTCTGATACATATCAACATTTTATTCATTATAATAGGGATCTAATAAGTGATCATCTATGTCTTAAAAGAATCAAAGTCTGTTTCACACTTTGGATCCCATAACTGATGAGACAACTTTATAAATCAGTATTTGTTGAATGCCTGCTATGTTGTGGATACTGGGTGATACCAAAAAAATGTAATGCATTTCTAGCTATGGAGACTGGTACACTAACTGGAGACCAGTCATATGCTTCCAGAAGAATTTAGAGAATTATCTTGGGATCCTGTTACTCTTATCTCCTAGTTTTGTGGCTTGCAGAATTTTTTTTTTATTGTTTCTTGAGAGCTTTAGTATATAATTTTCTACTCTCTACTCTCATATTACTTTCTTCAGTAAGTCCTTTAGAGGGATTAAAATATGAATCATCTCCTAAAATGGATAAAGTCCATACAAGTGTATATCACTGTACGTGGATAGGATAAATGATAATGTGTCAAGAAGCTCAAACGTCTGTATCATTCTCTATGTCTGTATCTATATACCTACATCTGCATAAACATCAATGTCTATATTATTCACATGATACACACTGAATGAAAAAGAGGTAATGAGAGGCAGTAGCACAAAGAAGGTTTTCATAGAAGAAGATCATTTATTGATGCTATTTTCACATATTTTATAAGACTTATATGAAAAGCTTATGCTAAGTATTGGAAACAATATTGAAATTTATTGTTTATACTAAACCATAGCACATCTCTTTCAATGTAAATTCCTCTACATTTTCCTTTTTTATTTCATAATGTGGATTTCCATGTTATTTGATTTATTACTTTATTTAATTTATTATAGACCTGTCCTTGCCAGAAGGACAATGCTCCATGGGACAGAGATTTTCATTTTGTCTACTGATATATCCTAAGTATCTAGAAGATGCCTGGCACATATTGAGCTCTCAATAAATATATGTGGAAATAGCATTTCTGTGATGATATTCCTTCTCTGAAGCATTTTATAAAATAGCTGGAAATTTTTAAAAAAGCTTATGAGAATTATTTCAAAGGGGTAAGTCAGAGTTATTTCAAGAAAACGTAACTGAAGGATCAAAAAAGATATGGAGTGGCATAAGTTTCTGGTTATACAATAAAAACGTTCAGGCAAGTTAAAAATAGGAAAATTAAGTTTTGGTTTTTGTTTTTTAATACTGGCAAGTATTGTTATATGTTTGGTTAACTCAGGATTTTAAAAGGAGGAGAGAAAAATCTAGCTGAAATAAAGAATTCGTGTGAGATGGGTCACGTAAGAAAGAATGTAACACTTAATCAGCTTAACTCCTTGAAACAGGAGTGCTTATGAAGATAGGGAAAGAGAAGGGAGTGTTGGTAATGTTGAGTAATGCATATATTGTGCCATTCTTTAATTGTTGACAAGAGTGCAATATATTCACAAAAGACAAAGGTAGAGGTTCATATACTTCACCTAGGATAAATAGTATATTTATCAGTACGTCTGTTTTAGTAGACTGAAAATTCAGTGTTCTTCAGGTTCTATACAACCAAAAAGAAAATGTAATGATAAAAATTAAAAAGTAATCAGCAATAATATTGAAAATAAACCTCATTGTACTTCAAATTTAGTTCCCTCTTCACAAAAGAAATAGACTCTGCACACTAGTCACTCTGCCAAGGTTTTAACATTCAGTAATATCCCACCAGTGCACACTAAAGAAAATGGAAAGCAAATGCCATGCCAAGATTAGACGTTTGTAGTTCTGTCTGCCTTTCCAACTCTCATCACACTCAGACACCAGGGACTGAAACAACATCATTTTAAACTTAAAAGTAAATTTTGTCATGTGAAAATTGCAGTTGAAATAAATCCTAGATAAGCATGCCCTTTTCTCTCAGGGAGAAAAAAAAAAAAAAGTAAACTTGGATTATAAGGATCAAATTGCCCCACTGCTTTGAGACGTGTTCAAATATTCAGTTATGCACTATGCATTTGCAATTTATGCATTCTTATTATATTTCTGGTTTTGTCATGTACTAATGCTAGGTAAACAGATTCTCTGCAAAATAAACTCTACTTAAGAGATGTTAAGTTTAGGACACATTCATGTGAAAGCCAGCAAACACACATTAAAGCTACCTCCTGATACTCAGACTGCCCTGCTGGGTAAAACAAAACAAAAACAAAGCAAAAGAAACAAGCAAACAAAAAAAAAACCCACACATATTCCCAAAGTCAGGGAAAGGAATGAAAATTAGAAGTTAACATGACCACAAAATGGTGTCTTTTTTTTTCATGTTTGCAAAAATTAGAAGCATCAAATTCAGTTATTTGATTTCTTAGTGAAAAAATATCTAGTTCCAAAAGTACAAAAATCCGTAGCAGAGAAATGCACTGAAGTGTATATTTTACATGTTTAATTAAAAAAAATACCAAGTAGCCAATATTTTTGTGCTCTTTGAATGTGACTTATGTTTTTAAAAATGACAAGATGATAACAGTGGTAACTGTATTATATGTTTATAGTTCCTTAAGAATTATAGAAGCGTGACCAATTTTAATTTTTTATTTTTGGGGCAGATATATTGAGGTACAATTTACAGACTATATAACTTATTCATATTTTTAGTATCGATTCAGTATCTAGTTAAGTATTAGAATTTAGCATACTCATAGAGCTATATTACCATCACCACAACCAATTTTGAAATATTTCCATTACCCCAGAACCAAATATTACACCGTTTAACTATCACCCCTCCAGCCCTACATAACTACTAATCTACTCTGTTCTTATACATTTCCCTTTTCTGGGTATTTCGTATAAATAAAACCATGTGTTTTTTGTTTTGTTTTGTTTTGTGACTGGCTTTTTTCTCTTAGCATGTTTTTAAGGTTTGTGTATGTTGCAGTATGTATCAATACTTCACTTTTTATGACCAAATAATATTCTACTGTGTGGATAAACCACATTCTGTTTATCCATTCACCAGTTGGTGGGTATTTGGGTTGTATATTGTGAATAATGCTGCTTTAAATATTAGTGCTCAGATGTTTGTGTGGACATTTGTTTTCATTTCTCTTGAGTCTATACCTAAAATTGAAATTGCTGGGCCAAGTGATAACACTCTATTTAATATTTTGAGGAACTCCAAGAATGATGTACAAAGTGACTGTGTACATTTCCACCGGCGTGTATGAGAGTTCTGATTTCTCCACATACTACCAATACTTCTTACTCCATACTCCATACTCTACCAATATTTCTTACTATCTGTGTAGATGGATGGTTTCCAACAAATTTCTGAAGTTTTCAGCCATTATTTCTTTGAATACTTTCTCTTCTCCCTTCTCTTCATCTTTCTTTCTGGGACTCCTCTTAAGTATATGTTAGTTAGTGCTTTCAATGATAGCCTCATTTATCTGAGGATCTGTTCATTTCTCTTAAACTTTTTTCCCCTCTGTTCTTCAGATTGCATAATGACTATCAGTCTTTCTTAAGACTAGTTCCTTTTCCTGCCAGTTCAAATCCATTGAGCCCCTTTAGTTAATTTTGGTTTTTGTTTTGTTTTGTTTTTTTTTCATTTTACTTATTTATCTTTGAACTCCAGGATTTCCATTTGGTTCACTTTTTTTTCTTTTTTTCAATAATTTCTATCTTTGTTGATGCTCCGTGTTGGATGAGACTTTGTCATCATATCTTTCTTGACTTTTTAAAACACAATTTCCGATATTTCTTTGAAAATACTTATAATGGCTCCTTTAAAATCTTTGTTAAATCTGACTACGGGTTGCTCTCACAGGCAGTTTCTGTTGCCTGATTCTGTCCCATGTCAAAAATTCCCAATTCTTTACTTGCCTTATGAGTATTTATTGTTGGAAACTAGATATTTTAGAAAACATATTATAGTAAATCTAAGTACTAGTTACCCACTACCCAGGGTTTGTTACTGTTGATTGCTTTTTTGTTTGTTTAGTGACTGGCTGGATTATTGTAGAGTACTCCCCAGCAGTGTGAAGCCCCTAAATTGTTCTTCAGGTGCACAGCCCAACATGAACAGTCACCTGGCGTAACAATGCTTCTACCAAGGCTTGCTCTCTTTCTGATCCTACACTGTAGATAAGCCTACTAATTTCCAGTTGATTTTTCCATCTTTAACAATGCCCTTGGGCATAAATTGCTCCACGGACTGATCCAATTTAAATCTGGCTTATTTGCAGGGATGGTTTTGAGGTCAGTGTTTGAGATTTGTTTTGGCTAGCTAGTTCTAACTAGCCTATGGTTTTGCTTAAATCTCCAAACTACCAGTCTATTCCTAACTGCTTTCCCCCCACACACTTTCCATTGTTTTTAAGGGCATTCTTATGGTTAAATTTCCACTTCATTTCCAATAAAGCTATTTCTTTTGAGAGAAGGTTCAGAATTTTCTCTCTGGGCAATGTTTCAAAGTCATGGCTCTAGAACTAACCGGGGTCAGAGATAATGGTGTTTTTCTCTCTGAATGCCACCTCTGCTTTAGGAAGTGGGTATTCAATAGAGGAAGCGGTGGTAGCCTTAACCTCTGGTCTTCTCAGCTTTCCTGTCCTGACTTGTAACCTCCACTTTATAGATAAGACAGGGAGGATGAACAGAGGTCCTCTAGTTTTAGTACACAGAGCCCAAGCTAGTACCTCAATCCCACAAATGAGAGCTGGCCAGAATAAGGGAGCCTCTTGACTATACCCATTAGGAATTTAGTCTAAGAAGTAATTGGGAGACAAATGTAAATTGTTGATGCCCCACCCCTAAGCTGGGGCTTGAGTTGTGTTCATGGTTTCTCTTGCCTGTGGTAAAGTTTCTATCCTACTGGGCTAGGAGGGCCAGGAGAGGGAAAAGGTTGTGGTTTAAATGTCAGACTCTTGTTGTTCTTAGGGATTTTAGTATATTTTCTTGAATAAGTATTTATTTGCTGTATACTCTTGGAACTATTTCCAGAGACTTTAATTTTAAAAAAATATATCACCAGTTTTTCTAGAAAGTAGATCTACAGAGCTCTTCATGTCACCCTTCTAAAAATGGAAACTTTAACCTTTCAATTTAGGAATGCAAGTCATAATGTTTCAAATTGTCAGACATTTATCTTGTGCTTTATAAAGCTCAAAAAGACTAATCCCTAACTTGTAATCTTATTGATTATTAGAAATGGTTAACATATCCACAATTATAAAGTAACTAAAAGGAAGAAACTTTAACTCTGTAATTGCTAAATTCCTTGTAGTAATAATAGTAACAGCTTTTACCAGCATAATGTTTTTCAAAGCTCACACACACTTTTAAATTAATCCTGGCAGTAAACTTTTGAGATGGTTATTATAAATTTTGTTTCTTATTTTACTGATAGGGAAACATAACCGTTCTTGTCCCTCAGAGCCCTTCCTCTGTTTTCTCCTGCATTGCAGAGGCTGACCCTTAGGCTACACTTTCCATACTCCACTGCTACCTCAATTCTGGATATGATCAGACAACAGTAACATAGTAGGAATTGCCAGGGTAGAGGAAAGACAAAAGCCAGGTTATTTATTTTCCTCCTTTTCCTCTCCCTTCTCTCCTTCCATTTTTACTACCTGTTATATCTCTAATATATAATTCCAACTACCATCAAATAGACAAGTCAGTTGCTACATTTTCTGAGTAAAGTGGACCATGTACTCCAGTAGTTTTGCTCCCTCTTTTTGCCTGTCTGGTCTTGGATTTCTAGTAACTTTCTGCTGGAGTTCATCCATAGAAAACTTACTTTCTCCTTTTTTAGTCTCACAAATCCCTTATTATCCATGTGGCCAAGTGTCAAAATTAAAAACACCTTTGTTTTAAGTATTCAGATGGTTTCTCTTGTGAATTAGGTTCTCACTGAAACAAGTCTAAGCTGTTAAATGACAAAAATGAAACTTGAAACCAGTATATTTGAACATAATCTCAACACTATTTCCACTTCTATACCAGAGTCGCCTTTCAGACTCAGTCCAACGTTGGTCATGTTTGGGAAAGGGGTATTCTCTTTAATGTAGAGAGACAAAATCTGTAACACTTTGTGGAGTGACAATTCTTAAAATTCTGTGTGCTAGAAATATAATCAATGTTACTTCTGTGATTATTTGGGAGATAATACTAAATCTCATCATGTATTCTTTACTGTTATCAACTTAAATAGCAAATGAGATAATATGATGTTTGATAGAATATGACTTATATTTGATATAATATTACTTAATAAATGTCAGATTGAAAGTATTTAGCCACCTTTGCCCCTATGCAACCTCTGACTTATTTCAAATCGAAAGGCACCAAAAAAAAAAAAAAATCAAATAGATTGGCAAACCACTATGTTTTAAAAAATTATCACAATTCATATATAATCATAGAATATAAATCATGAGAAAAAAATATTTAAAGTCACTAAGAAATAATGTTCTTTTCATCAAGAAAATATTTTAATATATATTATTAATATGGGTAGTATTTGTGAATTTATATGTCAGATTATATTTAGTCATTGAAAATACACATTTTACTTATTGTTTGCCATATTAACTAGCTGTCTTTTTAAAATTAATATTTAATAGAGGACTGTCAGACAGTAGAAAGGTTGAATGTATCCTGTTTATACACATATGCTCATACATATATGTCTAATCTAATTCATGAATATGAGGTCATTTAAAAAATTACAATGCAGATGACTATATTAAGCAGATTTAACTTTAAGCTTACTTTACCATTTTTTCTTAAATGGGGTATTGGTTTGGTTCTAAAAGTACAATCACAAGGAAAGCCTATATCCCTTTTTATCCATAAATTTGTCTCTGTTTTTGTCTTATCTAGTTGTATAAAATTTATGTCATTTAAAGCTCATTCTTTTTTCTTTTCACTGTTACTATCATACCATCAACAAACATATATCAAGTGCCTACACCTACACTCTGTTTACCAGAAATGTATTTAATTTAAAAAAGCAGTTAATGTCCTTTTCCAGCTACAAAATCAAATTAAAATCTATACTGACAAAATAGAACAAATTATGAGATGGTTAATATAATGTACAACTTCACAAACACATGCATGCTTGTACACACACATTCACCCACACTAGACACAATCATACATGATGACAAAAATTCTAGAATTTTAAACTAAATGTGTATGCTAAGTGTTCCGGAAAAGCAGGTTAAATAAGCAATGACTTCTTATTATAGATTCCTCATTTAAATAGCTACAATAAAGCCATCTGGGCGTATTCACAGATGCACAGCCTGGCAGCAAGCCCAGCAGTTTACAGAAGGTCATGTGCTAAGTTTGGACATCCCAGCATTCCCTTTGCACTAAATCTTCAAAACCAGATTATGGAGAAAAGAGTTGTGAATGTAATGCACATGTATAGTTAGCAGTATTTTTGCTTTTGACATATTTGAAATCGATTGCAGTTTAAGGAGTTATGTACTTTCTAACTCCATACTGAGCACATAATGGAAAGTCATTTCAGTGTAATACTTTGTAAGACCCAGTTCTATAAGTCTAGTTAGTTCTTTAAATGTGTAATTCAAGCTTATACCTTGACTAATTTTGTGATTCAGCCCATGATTAGTTTTAATTTCTCTTCTTGTTTTTAAAAATCTAATTTTTTCTTACTGAATATATAGTTATGAACAGAAATAAATTAAAAAAAATATTGTGTGGTGGTCCTCAACCAAGGGTGATTTTCTCCCCAGGGGATATTTGGCAATACCTGGATACATGTTTGTTACAGTAGAAGAAGGGATTGGTATAGGCATCTAATACATAGTGGCCAAGTGGGCCTTGAGCTTTCTATAATGCCCATGACTGTCTTCTTATTATTGGACCAAAAATGTCAATAATTCTGAGGCTTAATATCCTGTTACAGTATATGTCATTGATGATTATATTTTATTGTCCTCTCACTACTTCATAAATATACATGACCAGTTTGATGTGTTATATATAAGAACACGAGACTTCACTGGATAGACCCAATAGCATATTGGAGATGGCAAAATAAAGAGTCTAATTGCTGGAGTCTAATTGCTGGAAATTATTTAATTTGAAAGTGAGACAAAAAAAGATGGATTGATAATAAATAATACCTCACTGGGCTGTGAGAAAATATAAGGAGCTCTCACAAACATGTAATTATAATTCCAGAGGGAGAGAATGGATCAGAAAAAAATGATTTAAAGATCATAACAGAAAGCATTTTCCAAATTTGATGATAAACATCAACTTAAAAATCTAAGAGGTTTAGTGAATCTCAAGAAGATTAAAAACAAAGGAAAAGACGTCTAGGAACAGCATAGACCTTTAAAAGTAAAAGATAAAGAGAAAAATCTTGAGGATGGTTAGAGAGGGAAGATGAATCTTATACAGGAAACTACTAGAAGTTATAGAGGCTGAAAGAAAAAAGAAGAATATTTTCTACTTTTCCCAATATCTATATCCAGCAAAAATATCCTTTAAAAATAGAGGAGAAATTAACACATTTTCAAGCACCTATAAAAGTGAAGCGAATACATTGCTAGCAAACTGCTCTACCGGAAATAAGAAACTTAATCAGATTGAAGATAAATTATACCAAAATACCTGGAGAAAAATTAGATCTAAAAGAAGGAATTGAGAGCACCGAAAAAGGACTATGATACATATAAAAAACTACTATTTTATTGTTAGGTAATGTAAAAACATATTACTGTTTAAAACGGAAAATAATGCTGTTGTAGTAATTTGAGTTTATATAATTTGTAGAAGTAAAATACATAATAGCCAATGTGTGGGGGATGATGTATGTAATTAACTGTTGGTAAGGTTCATATATTTTAAAACTATGAATATAAAGTGATGATAACCTTAAGTACCCTGGGATAAATTAAAGACACATTTCATAATTCTTACAGAAATCACTAAAATATAATAAAGATACACTTGGTTAAAAATTCAATATACAGAATAAAATCCATCTAAAAATATTAGAATCATCAAAAGTAAAGCAAAAAAAAAACAGAAACAAAAAAGAAATGGGAGGGAGACGCACAAGCAGTAACTCTTTAGGCTTAATACAAGGTATCAATAGCTCTGGTAAATGGAATGAACTTAACATTTCAATTAGAAGGCATAGATAATCATAGAAAAGCAAAAAGCAAAAAAAAAAAAAAAAGACCTAACTATAGGTTAGGTTGCATCTCTGAAAGATGTTCTTTAAATATAAAAACATTCATAGGTAAAAGTGTGGGAAAAATTATATCATATTAATAATAACCATAAGATAGCTTAGTGGAACAATATCAATATTAGATAAATTAGGGTTCAAGATAAGGAGTATTATCAGGGATAAAAGGGGCACCTTATAATTATAAATATTTCAATTCAACAGAAACACATAAAATAAAAAATGTATCTGTACCTAATAACAGAACTCCAAAATACAAAAATGAAATTTTGACAGCACAAAAGATAGAAATAGACCAAAAGAATTTTCAGAAGTTTTTTTTTTCTTTCATTTGTCTATATTTAGTAATCAACATATTGTACCAACAGGCAGAATGACAAAAAGTCAGTGAATATATCTCACTTTTATTATTGTACTAAAGTAAGCAAAAAGACAGATAACCAAGAGAAGATAATTACAAAGGTGTATATTTCTACTTAGAATTTTAATTCAGAGTGCATGTATATTAACCATGAAATTCATCAAATTCATATTGTTCAGATCATGTTAAGGATATCAACATTATCAAATAAGACTGGCACACAATGACTGACAGAGGGTAAGGAAGATTTGTCCTCGTAAGTGGTGACAAGAATCCAGCTTGGAATTAACCCATTTGCTACTGGTAAGTCAAAAGTCTTTATGATACATGATACACATAAAGATCATAGTTAGCTGGATAAGAATGGTCACATATACTTAAGGCAGAACAGTCTGTGACTTGATAAACTGTTAACAACACTTTGTTTTCAACACTAATTGACATAATGCAAAAATATTGTGTTGCTGATATATTTTTACAAAGCTAACAACATTTATCCCAGTGTCTTCCCAAATATTTTGGACCATGCCCCCCAGTAAGTAATGCATTTTGATACCCAACACACATATACATACTCACTCACTCATATAAAAACCTGGAATTAAAAAACTGTTTCATAAAGAAATGTATCCCCTTACAATGCATAATGGTAATCTGCCCTATTCTGTTCTATTCCAATTACATTCTATTCTACTTCATTCAATTATATTTATTAATAAAAAGCTTAACCCACTAAATTGATTTCACAATCCAGTAATGAGTCATGAACCGCAATTTGAAAATTAATATTTAGACTATAATAATCACATTTGGTTAGAACAAGCCACAAAAATATACAATAAGAGTAGTCTGTAATCATCACATTAAACTATTTAGACAATCGTATAGACATTGGGGAAGGTATGTGCTATTCTGCGTGCTGTGAAATGTGTAAGTCTGATGATTCACAGACCTGTACCTCTGGGGCATATAACACATTATATGTTAATAAAAAATAAAAACAAATAAAAAAGACAATGTGAGTAGAAATATTTAACTAAATTATTTTTAATTGGAAAAAATGACGGTTCTTAATACTGTTCATCTGAGAGGTAGGCATGATTTGCAGTGTGTTACTTATTATATATGATCAGTTTTCCTCCTCAATTAAATAGGTCCCATGTGTAAAGATGGTTTCCTCAATGAGTCTTGAGAAGTGAATGTGGAATGAGATATATAAAAGGAAGGAGAATTAGAAACATTAGTGAAAAGGATTAGAGTAGAATAAGATCAAGAGAAGAAAATCATGCAGGGGCGGCTCCGTGGCTCAGTCCATTAAGCATCTAACTTCAGCTCAGGTCATTATCTTGAGATCCTGGGATTCAGCCCAGCACTGTGCTCCCTGCTTGGCAGTGTTTCCCTGTCCCTCCGCCCCTTCCCCTGCTTGCACTCTCTCTGTTTCTCTCTCAAATAAATAAAATCTTAAAGAAAAGCATACAAACAAATATAAGGCAAAAAAAGAGAAAATAAAATAAATATATACAAAATATTAGACAAATCAATAAAGAAAAAAAAGAAATGTGATGCTAATGCTCTGAAATGAGAAAATATCAGTATCAAGAACTCTTCAAGAATTTACTGACGACAGCAATACTTGAGCACTTCTTACTTCTTATAGTACTAACTGTACTGAGCACTTACCTTACCTTCTTACCTTCTTTTCTAGACTTATTTATAGTCTTGTAACAACCTAGAAGGCAGGCATAGTTATCGCCACTTCACAGAGGAGCAAACCAAGGCAAGGCTTTCCAGATCACACATTTTGCAAGTATTAGATCCACAACAAGAACAGAAATTATCTAGCCCCAAAGCCCACACTTAACTACTACCACACATTCCAAAGTTACTACATTATGAGCTAGACATGTGAAATAGGAGATTTTAAGAGTCTACAAGGCAGCAAATGAAAGAGCCATGCTTCAAATCCACATGACTCTAAATTTAAACGTTGTTTTCTTAAGAACTATGTTCTACAGAATTATTATGAACATTTACTATTCCCTCCACCCTCTGCTTCATGCTTTATCCACTTTGTAATATACTATTTAATTCTCACAAAGACCGAATAGAAAACTATTATTATTATCTCTGCGTTATGTATATATGAAGATATTCAGATCCAGATAGCTTAGTAGTTTATATAAAGTCATGCTGGTAGTAAATGGAGGAACCTGGATTCAAAGTGAGGCCATCTAACTCTAATTGGTTAATCTTAACCAATATGGTATAATGCTTATCAATAGGGATATTCCACAGGATATCATATTTGCAGTACTGTATTTAAAATCATAGCTATTACATATTTTATAGAAGCATATTCAAATGGAAGGAATTAGGGATAATGGCAGAGGAAAAAAGGACAATGCTTGCTGGAGGATATTTATAGCTATAACATTTAACAGTGAAATAAATGGCTGTGGGATATCATTCGTCCTAGTACAAGTTGTATAAAGGTCTACTGTTCAAAAGGTGATACAAGTACAATGCAAACTGTGAGCATGTTTAGTGGAAACAAGTCTTTACATAAATTAACAGTGAAGAATCATGATTGGTTACTGGAGACAGTGAAAATCCTGAAATATTATATAGTTAACAAACAAAATTTTTAAAATATGGATTAGTTTATATAATTTCTAGAGTACCTTGGAGGCATGAAAGAAAGTTTTAAAGGTTGTTTTATAGTTGAATCTATGTATGTTAAAAAAGAACAACTTAATATAATCAAATATAATCAAGCAAGAAATCTGGAAAAGCTAAAGTATTTGCAAATATGACCAAGCAAGCATTACTTAGTTTAATCAATTCAATATTTCATAAATATTAATAAGAACTACATGAAAATATCTTTAGGAAAATAAACTCCAAAAGGAAAAGGAGAAAGAGAAATAGTGAGGGGCAGGCAATGACTTTTGGTTATGCATGGACATAAGTCATCAAAGATTGGGGCCCTTTATGTGGCTTCACATTAATTAAGAGTTTGGGCTCTGAAACCTGACACATGTGGTTTTAAAGCCATACTCACTCAACCCCATAGTAGCTCTGTGGCCCTGGTCTAGTTATCTTTAAAAGTTCCTTCAGAAATGTGACTACTTTTAACAATGACAGCTTTCCCTTCTTATTTAATTATGTATTGTTTCTATCTTTTAGGAAAATTTTCAATTATATTTCTGCATGGTTTTCTCACATTACCTCTTATCCACGTGGACTTGCTTCCATAGATTTCTTATAAGTATCCTGCATTCCCTCCTATCTTTCTTCTGTTGTCTGTCTCTTCTTTTGTTTTTTTTTTTTGGCCTATCCTTATATAATGATTATTTAATGGAGGAGCCCTATAAAAATAGCATAATTAATAAATAGGGAAGTGACAAAATAGAACCTAAGAAGGTGAGTCAAATTTGGATATTTTCAGAGTTCTGAAAAAGATAGGATTACCATATATAATACCAGCATTGTTAAATTTGAATTTCAAATAAATATTATTTGGAACTTATTTATAATAAAAAAAATGTTATTTGGTAAATGCAGCAATCATGAGGAGCATGTACCAAATAAAACAATCCTAACTTTGGAAAATTCAATTTAAGATCATTTTGGAAGTTAACTAAAATTACAACCTAGGAACTTAGGAAGAAATGAAACTAAAAGGAAAAAAAAATGCTAAAATAAGTTGAACTACTAAAAACAGAAGAATGAGATATAGAGCATGGACTAAGATTTAAAACTCTCCCTAGGTCAGAAGCTATAGAACACTCATACGAGGCAGGCAATTTTGTTTAGTACAAATAAAATTACTGACCCTAAGATATATCAGATATGACAGAAGATTTATTACAAGATTGAGTTACCAAGGGGAAAAAAGATTAGTGATTATGTAAAATCCAAAGAGATAGAAGTCTAGATGAAATATTTATTTATGAATGGAACCAGAAGGATGATGCTGTATGTCAAGACAAAAGTATATCAATGCATTAGTTGAAATGGATGCAAGTATCCTAAAATTCTGTTAGAAAGAAAATGGCACCACATAGAAGGGTAATTTTGTCAACTTTTATTAAAACAAATAATTATATCAAACTTCTTTTTTCTAGGCAGAAGAATACTTTTCCTAGAAAATTTATATACAAGATCAATATGTAAACTAGACAATGAAATTGGAGTGGTAGAAACATTTGAGGGGCTCAAGCTCTCAATAAGAACCAGATTAGAAATTTAACAGCCTTAGACACTGTAATGATGGATTTCCTCACTCCAGAATAAACTAGAACATAAGCACACACACACTCAAAATTGTAAAATAATTTGGAGTCTCAATGTCAATTGATTTTTATTTTCAAATATAATTTTTTAAAGATTTTATTTATTAGAGCAAGAGTGTAAGCAGTGGGACTGGCAGAGGGAGAGGGAAAAGCAGATTCCCCGCTGAGCAGGGAGCCCTATGTGGGACTTGATCTCAGGACACTGGGCTTATCACCTGAGCATAAGGTGTACGCTTAACCTACTAAGCCACTCAGATGTCCCTCAAATATAATTTTAAAAAATTATTTTCCCATCTTTTGGAATATTTATTTTTAATGGTAGTTTATACAAGGGCATAGGTATACATTCTGGATAACTGAGCTATAGTAGAGGCTATGCTGTCTTTTTTCCTCCAAGGAGAGTTCCAAAGAACAAAAAGAGATTTGACCAAGAATAATTTTGAAGCAAAGTCACATAATTCAGTAAAAATAACAGGAACAATGAGCAAGAAGAAATAAAAATGAAGTGTGGAGTTAGACACTGATTTTCCTTACCAATGTGATGTCAGAACTAAAACTTCATTTTGCAAAATCTGGAAATGTTATGTGGAAATTATCTAATTCTTGTGATATGAGGGACTTATTACAAGGGAGATAAAAATAAGGAAAGAAACAGAAACCTCATTTTTATTTCAGAGTGGCAAAGCATGGGTATAATGTGAAATAGAATGTGAGGACATCTCTCTCATAAAAGAGGTATAAAGTTCTGCAATTTAAAGAACATAAGTAGACATTTCTAATTGCAAAATCATTTAATAGAGTTCAAAGGCAGAGAGTAGAAATTGAAGAAATAGTAGACAATAGAAATATTTCATCTTTACCTACACTAAATAAGCCTTTCTAGATATTCTATTCTCAGGCTTTTATTTATTACACTCTCTTCCTAGGAATTCCTGCCAGCCTCCACGAAGCTGGGAAGCCCTGCTCCTAGAACTTCAGATATCTTCTCCATCCTGTTAGTGTCCACAAGTTAAACAGATATTTCAATATTGCACAGGGGTTGTTCAGAGTGGAAATGGTGGGTGTCAGACACACATATACAAACATACATGCATATATAGTTGGTAGGAGACCAAAAACAATATAGATTGCATTTGCATCGCAACTCAGAGCCAGCCAGCAATCTTGTTTTGAAACATCTAAATATTACAAACCTCACATCTGGTCCTCATTTTGAGGGAAGAAATGCTGTAAAACAGAAACACCATTTCTTTTTATGTCTTGGAAACCTAGACTTAAGAAAAAAAAAGATCTATTTATTTGAGAGACAGCATGGTGGGGAGGTAAGGCAGAGGGAAAGAGAGAAGCAGGCTCCCGACTGAGTAGGGAGCCTGACTTAGGGATCAATCCCAGGACCCTAAGATCATGACCTAAGTCGAAGGCGGATGCTTAACCAACTCAGCCACCTAGGGGCCCCAGAAACTGAGACTCTCTAGAGGGCTATACTTATTCATCTTGGCAGTGGGCAACCTTGGAAGACAGAAGTTGAGAGTTTTTTCTCTCATTCAAGGCACTTAGTTTTAATGTAGCAGTTGGCATGACTCAATGTTGAGTTGAAAGGTAGCACACTTACTTTGAAGTCTACAGTGGCAAGGCAAGATAGCCATTTTTCTCTCTCCAGCCAGTAGACCCTGAGGAGGACTGCTGGCCAGTTTTTTCTTTGTTATAGGATGTAGCACAAACCTGGGGGCTGGCAGCTGTCTAAAATCAAAAGATATTTGAATCAGCTTGAGAGTGTTAATGAGTTCTGTCCAATGCAAGAGAAAGATTAGTTCACTATCTACAACAAGCTTAGATTCCAGCAGTAAGATGAGTGAAGAGACAGTGACCAGAGGACGCTAAGTACAATGCCTAAACCAAAGGATGACATCTTCTCACCAGTGCTGCCCCATCTTTGCCCTTTCTCTGCCCATCTGCCCTCCCCACCCCCACCCCATTGCCATAGGATGGAAAAGCTATACTCCTTATCCAAGAAATGCGTTCTGAAAATTTGGTTTTATTTTATTAAAATGAGATTGAACATCACTTAAGTAGACCATGTTATTACACAGGATTAAGTATACTGTTTATAACTAAATAAAGTTAATGTTTTTTTCACGTTAGAGCACAAGTGAATTCTCATGAGGAAATAATAAAATAAAGTAAATTAAGATTATAAATTCATACTTTCTCAGCACATAAAAGTTATGGTATAGGTGAAGTTTGCAACTCACTGCTAACAATTCTATTAATTTTGCTGCAATTACTAACACCCAGTGACAATTACACTAAGTTTCTCATTCACACTCTTCAACAAATTTGCCTCCAGAATCTTGGTAATGGAGGGAATTGAAGGACGCAATGTTGTGGCAAGAAGGTCTGAGATCTTACCTTGAAAATCTCTTTGCTCTGAAAACATTCTTTTCATTTAGAGTGAATGTGTACTTAGTGTGGCTTTACTAGAATTTAATGAAACTTATTTAGTGCTTTTCCCAGTGTCTTAAGGAGGGCCTACCTGGAACTGTTTATTATGCTTTTAGAGCAGACAAATGCAGAAATTATGACTGGCAGTTATATGTGAAATCTTATTTATCCATGCAATACACAAGTTCAGTCTCTATAAACTTAAATGTGTAGATGTGCCTTTCCAGCTCTCTATAGATTCAGATTCATATAAGTTACTGATTGCCACTTATAGGCTTGAACTAGTGATAAGTTCTTCATAAACATTTTATCCTTGAAATCTTCTGAAAATTCTGTGAAGTAAATATTATTATACCCAGTTTATAAATGAGAAAACTGATATTGAAAGCAGTTAATTAACTTCCCAAAGGCAAATAAATGTGATAGAACCAAGATTTGAATTTTGTTGGTCTTGTAATTTAAATTCTAATGCTTTTACTTTTGATGCTGCTGCTTTCTCTTTTTGTTTGTTTTTATTACTCCTTCTTTAGGTTCCATTAGAATGTTCTGAGGACTCTGATATTCAACTATCTTTCCCTGCTCCAAAACCTCTTCAAATTAAACAGATTGAGGCTTTAAAAATAATGTTTCAAAACAAAAGCCAAAACAAACCTAGCTTAACTTCATGGCAGATGTTCTAGTTCTAGGCTGAATTTGTCATCAAATCTGCCACTCCTTTGTATGATTTTATTGTTGTTGATTTTGGAGAATGACACTAAATTAATGAATTGCCTTTCAAATCCCTCTTGAAAATGTGCTTATAGCCATGGACAGTAGGCCCAGGTGTGGTAGCAGAGTTAATTAGAATGTGCACATTAGATGCATCTCAGAAGGCTGCATATCCAATGCAAATTTCCAAGTGCTTAATGTTCATTCAGATGTATATAGTGATTACAGCATTATAGAGGACAAAACTAGAATGCTATGAGCTTATGAGCTTGGACAGCCTTCTTGTGAACTCGGGAGAAATCTGAATGAAGTGAGGTGGCAAAATCTTACTGATTCCTTTGGAATTGATTCTTATTGCATTGACCAGTAGGATGCACAACTTGCATAATAATAATTATATTGATATAATAAGACATTAATTTTGGCTTGGTTCAGTTACACAGTATTTGTTTATCTGTATACTGGCCCTTTTTAGAGTACTCATGTCAAATAAAATCCTAGTGTCACTTGACAAACTTGTCTAATACTCTTGTTTACCAACTAGTGATTATGTCTTATCTTTAAAATTCCTATAATTTTTGTTGGGTTTTATGATTCAGGAAATTATACTCCCCCTGCCCCCAGGGAGGCTCACATTTGTAACAAGTTGAGAGAGACAAGTGTCTCTGTCAGACAAATGGAAATCAAAACATTATTCTTACTGTAAGCCAGTTAGAAAATGGTGCTTTAGATTTATGACAAAAAGGACTCAGTAACACCAAAATTGGGTTTGAGTTAGGTAGTCACAAGCACCACTGGACAAACTCAGACCTCCTCTGTCAGTAAAAGGACTTTTCGTTTATAGCAATGAAAGTGTGGAACGAATGCATTTTATAGATAAGAGTTTCTTTTTTTTTTTTTTAAGATTTTATTTATTTATTTATTTGAGGGAGAATGAGCGAGAGAGAGCATGAGAGAGGAGAAGGTCAGAGGGAGAAGCAGACTTCCCAAGGAGCTGGGAGCCCAATGCGGGACTCGATCCTGCAAGTCCGGGGTCATGACCTGAGCTGAAGGCAGTTGCTCAACCAACTGAGCCACCCAGGTGCCCTAGATAAGAGTTTCTAAAATGAATCAAAATAGAACCTAGCCATACATAATAGTTCTTCTCCTAAACTCACCAATCAGTTAAACTGGTTACCGTTTGAAGATGTCAAATATTTTATTCCATAGTAGAATAATATCTTGCTTTGTCAAAACAAAGCTAAAACAAGAACAACAGCAAACTATCAAAATTTTAAAGTGCACTAATTTGAAAATTGGAGTTATAAAAAAAATAAGTTAGAGTCAGTCTCTCTGTCTCTCTACCTTTCTATCTCTTTATCTCTCTCTGTCTCTGCTTTAAACAATGCATGTAAAGCTACCTATGTATGAGGGTCAGTAGAACACAGAATTATTATAAGGATTTCACATTGACTATAGGAAACCACCACAGTTTTCACTAAGGATGGTCCAAAAGTCTTAAAAATTGTGATAAAAAATGTGTTTTCACAAGCTCGTCCATTTAAGCTGAGGTAACCCAAACTATTTCTTAAGCATCTCATATTTATATTATCTCCTATTGTATTAGTTTCCTATTGCTGTTATAAGGAATTGTCACAAACTGAAAGGCTTAAAAGAACACATACTTATTATCATACAGATTTAGAGGTTTGTAGTATAAAATGAGTTTTTCTGGGCTAAAACCAATGCCATTAGAGCTCCACTCCATCTGGAGACTGTAGGGGAGAATTTATCCCCTTGCCTTTTCCAACATCTAGAGGTCACCTACATTTCTTGGCTCATGGCCACTTCCTCTATCTTCAAAAACAGGAGTATAGCATCTTCTAATCTAAGAATCTTCAAGAAATTCTTCTATAGTTTTCTTGTAGAAAATTTTTTGAAAAGGACTCTGTAATTACTTTGGGCCCACTCTACTAATCCAGGACAATCTCCTCAGTTCAAGGTCCTTGATAAACACCTGCAAATTCCCCTTTGCCATGACTAAGATAATATACTTATAGATGCCAGTGATTAGGACATGGATGGTTTTGGGAGCTATTTTTCTGCCTCCTCACCCAAGTACCTCATATAACTTGAAGGGTGTGACTTTTGCTTGACTACAAAAAATCAGAAGTAAAAGCCACTGTATAGAGTCCTAAGTTACAAATGTAATATTTAGCTTGGAGTAAAAGACAAAAAAACACATGATTATCTCAACAGACATTGAAAAATCCAATATCCACTATGATAAAAACAATAACAAACAAGGAATAGAATTGAGCATTCAGAAATAAATTCTTACATTTATGTTCAAGTTATTTTTGACAAAAGTACCAAGATAATTCGATTGAGGAAAAATTATTCCTTTTAATTTCAGAAGAACTGTTTATTTTTATTATGTTCAGTTAGCTACCATATAGTACATCAGTAGTTTTTTTTTTTTTTTAAGATTTTATTTATTTATTTGTCATAGAGAGAGAAGCGAGAGTGAGCACAGGCAGACAGAGTGGCAGGCAGAGGCAGAGGGAGAAGCAGGCTCCCTGCCAAGCAAAGAGCCCGATGTGGGACTCGATCCCAGGACGCCGGGATCATGACCTGAGCTGAAGGCAGCTGCTTAACCAACTGAGCCACCCAGGCGTCCCAGTAGTTTTTGATGCAGTTTTTATAACAGTGTTTGGGCAGCTGAGTATACACGTGCACAATATGAAGTTGGAAACCTACCAAACACCATATACAAAAAGTAAGATAAAATGCATGATAGACCTATGTAAGAGCTTAAGTATTAAACTCTTAAAAGAAAACAAACAAATACTCATGTCTTTGGGTTGGGTCATGATTTGTTATATATATGACACTGAAAGTACAAACAATGAAAGAAAAAACATGATAAAATGGATATCATAAAATTACAATCTTTTCTTCAAATGACAACCACAGTGAAAATGAAAAGACAATTTACAAATGGGGAGAAAAGGTTTTCAGCTGATATATGTGGCATCCAAAATATATAAAGATTTCTTAATGGCTCAATAAGAGTACAGCCATCTCTTGAAGTTCTTCAAATAATTGAAAATAGTTTATGTAATTGTACAAAATTATGATAGGTTTGTTTGGCTTTTCTTGAGATACAACTACAGAAAAGGAATTGTAACTTTTCCCTCTTCATCTCTTCACATAACTCAGATAATAACAGTGGCCATTGATATCCTCATTAAGGCAAATAAATATGATGTGGAAGGGATTTGAATTCATGTAGTCAAATCCTGATTAGGTACTTAATTACCTGTGTGACTGCTGATTAGTCATATTCCTTTCATAACTCTCATTTATTTTTTGTTTGCAATTAAGTTAAACTTAATAATGCTAATTTATGGACTAATTCTATAAATAATCATCACACAATTGCTATAAGATTGCCACTGTTATAAGCCCATGGGAAACAATGCCAAATATATATTTACTATATTTCAACGTACAGGTAAGTTTATAGGAATGATTATACAAAATAATTCAAACTAATCCTTACATTATCATATATATAAGAGGCCCAAGTAAGATATCACTTTTTCTTTATATGCCAGTACTGAGTCACTTCACATCTGTAATATTCTGCAATGCCTGTACCAGCATTTCCATCAGTAGCTGGCTATTGTATACCCTGAACAGGTCTTGGTGAAATTTGATTTGTATGAAGTAGACTTATTTCTCTAATTTATTAGCAATAGAATTTGAACCTGGCTTTGGGAATTACTGACAAATATATTAATCTCATAATTGCATTACCTAAAATATTTTGCCAAAAAATGTAAATATTTTTTTACATTGGTCACTAACTTAAATTCTCTTTAGTTAACTAATCCTTTCAATTTTACAAAATACTTTGTGATTTCCTACTTTTTTCTTAGAGATACAATGAAAAAATAGCAATGGTAGAAAAACCATTTTATTTTACTTTAAAGATTTTATTTATTTATTTATCTATTTATTTATTTTTAGAAGAGGGTGGAGGAGCAGAGGGAGGGGGATAAGCAGACTCTGCACTGAGGACAGAGCCTGACATGGGGCTCAATCTCATGACCCTGAGATCATGACCTGAGCCAAGATCAGGAGTCAGATGCTCAACAGATTGAGCCACCCAGGTGCCCAAAACCCCATTTTAAAAAATAGCTGGGTATTTTTTTTCCTGGAAAAAAAAAACAAAGATTTTAGATTACTATACGATGTGTGATGTACTATTACAGAATGTGGAACGACTTGTTTTGTTGTCATTGTTCCATGTGATTTTTGTTGAATTTCAGAATTTTGTCTAGTATCCTGCCAAACCAGGAAGAAAACAAAAATTATATTGAGAACAAACCGTTCTTGAAGTTAGCAAGTCAACGAGAAGCATAAAACTCTGCTTAATTTTTTTCCCTCATATCGCTGAGCTCTTTTCCACAACTTTGGTTGGCATTCAAAACAGAACATTGGTAGTAAGGCAACGGAATACAAACAAACAGAGGCCAAAAACAGTTTTATAACATTGTGTGAAGTAGGCCACAGTAATGCATTCTCAACTCTGCTGAAGTTAAAAAAAAAAAGTTAAAAAATCAAGATTGGTCAAATTACAGGTGATGATTTAAGAGAATGAGGTAGAAATGTTATAATTTCCATAAAGTTTAAACTGTTTATATAATTTCTAATGGAAACATAAGGATATGAATTTTTAACTATCATTTCTGTTTATTTTACAAAATCTTACTTTTTTCAAACAGATAAAAAGATTATTTATTGAAATCAAAACAAATCATATGTGTACAGATCCATGGAATTCAACAGGATGAATTTACAATTATAACTAGCACTTAGATGAAGAAATAAATATCACCAACTCCTTGGAAAACTTCTCCCCTTAAATTGGCTACAAGTCACTATCTGTCATAAAGTAACTATTATTGGCTATTAAGGAGAGCATGTGTTATAATGACTACTGGATGTTATATGCAAATAATGAATCATATAACACTACATAAAAAACTAATGATGTACTGTATGGTGACTAACACAACATAAAACAAAAAAAAAAGAAAAAGGAAAAAAGAAAATAAAATTTATTATTTTTCTTTCTTTCAAAAAAAAAACTATTAATCTGATTTCTGATACTTTCAATTATTCATAGCTGTTTTGAAATTTTTATTTCAAGAATCATGAAATATATATTTTGTCTAATATTGATGAGAATGAGGAGAAACTGGTATTTTCATACATTGCTCAGAAGAAAGTAAAATGGTACAAATACTTTGGAAAGTTAGTTGTTTCAGTGTTCAGCCTATAATTTGCAGTTTTACTCCAAATTGTATACCCAGGAGAAATAAAGGCATAATTCCACAAAAATCCATGCAAAAGATGTTCAGAGGAGTTTTATTTGTAATACCTAAAAACTGGAAACAATCCAATTGCATACTAAAGGAGAATGGATAGTAATGATATACTTAAAAATAATAATTCTACACAGCAGTGGGAAAGAATAAACAAATGTCACGTGTAACAAGATGTATAAATCTCACAAGCATAGTAATTCATAATAGAAGTCAGACACAAAAACATACAGTTTTATGTTTAAATTCAAGTACAATTAGCAAATTATATAAAGTTCAAGTAAGTTTGAAATCAGAATAGAGTTACCTTTGGAGAGTACCATAGCCAGGGAATATATACAAGGAAACAAAAAGATGCTGAAAACATTCTAAATTTTGACCTAAGTGGCAATTATATGAAGGTCATATATATATATGCAGTATTTAAGTCAAATATGAGATTAGTGCCCTTCACAGGTTTTTTGAATCTATTTATCCAATGTAAAACAAATAAGCAGCTTGTTGTCTGTGTAGCAAAAAAAAGGAAAAGATCATATTTTTTATTTCTTTATGTCTTCCTGTCCAGGTACAGAGCTTATCCATTAATTTGTTTAAGTGCACTTTACTTTCTCTCAATATTTTAAAATTGTTTTCTGAATAAAAGTATTACACAGTTTATTATTTATCTTTTATTTTTTTAATTACTATTTTTTAAAAGATTTTTTATTTATTTATTTGATAGAGATTACAAGTAGTCAGAGAGACAGGCAGAGAGAGAGAGGAGGAAGCAGGCTGCCCACTGAGCAGAGAGCCTGATGCAGGGCCCGATTCCAGGACCCTGAGATCATGACCTGAGCTGAAGGCAGAGGCTTTAACCCACTGAGACACCCAGGTGCTGCCTTAATTGCTATTTTTAAAATTTCTGAAAATAGTGATGGTTTTAGATTTTTATTTTCCAGTTTGTAAGACTTAAAACCTTTTTTATTTTTTTGCCTTTTTGCATTAGCTAGTAATTTCAACACACACCAAATACAAGTGACAATAGGGGGTATTCTTTTCTGATTCATAGTCTTTAGGGAAAAGCCTGCTGCACTTGACCATTAATTTTAATTTTTGAAACTTTTGGTAATTTTTTTTGCATTTTAAGAGTGTTTTAATTTTAATTTGCTAAGATTCATATTGTTATCATGAATATGTATTGACTTTCATAATTTTTTAATCTACTGTGAAGAGAATACAGTTTGTATACCTTATTTCTTTAATATAGTGACTTATCAATCCTTAAAATGGCAGGCTTAGCTGTTGCTTTCTTTGTATTTATCTTGCCTCATACTTTTATGCTTATTTAAAAAGATTTTATTTATTTCTCTGAGAGAGGGAGAGTCAGGGGAGGGGCTGAGTGGGTAGCCTGACATTGGGCTAGATCCCAGAACCCCAAGATCATTACCTGAGTGGAAGCCAGAAGCTTAAGTGACTGAGCCACCCAAACACCCCATGGGCTTCTTAATATATCTTGTTGTATACCTATGAACAGATTTGGAAATCCTTGTTTGGTATCCAATGCAATATTGTTTCTTCCCCATTTTCACTCTCTGCCCTTTACGGGAATCGAATTACATACATTACTAATTGACTTCTCTCCTATATTTCTTTCTATGTTTGTCCAAATTTAGTATATTTTTGATTTTCTTCTTTTAGTTCACTCATTCTTTTTTGTGATATGCCCTATCTGCTGTTAAAATCATCTGAGTTTATAATACTGAATTTATAATACTGGATTTTAAAAACTACTTGTGATCATTCCCCAAAGTGGGTCATCTGTGAGTCTGTTAATGTTATCCTTTTTTTTTTTCCCTCTTAGTTCTTTTTCTTCACATGCCTGATTACTTTCTGTAGGATGCCAGGCACTTAAAATTTTAAAGTCTCTGTAGGATTTTTTGTCTTCCTCTGAGAGGTTTCTATTTATCCTCTGGCAGACTAGACAAGTGAAGACAAGAGCAACTAAGTTCAGTAGAAGCTGGGTTACACCTTTGTAGGAAGTGTGCACATTTGAACTTTTCGAGGTAATGTGTACACTAACTCTGTAGTCAACTTCTATTTCCAAGTGAGGTCGGGAATATTTTCTCAACTTTTTTGTTTTTGGAAATTCTTTCAGAAGTTTCAGGCAAACTCTTCACAGATCAGTGGCTCTTGGTAACGTCTTATCCTGCTGCACTGTGCATTTCAAGAACTTGGCATGCTTCAAGTGGAAAACTGGCTCACTTTTCAAGTGGAAAACAGTATCACTTTGCTGGGATTCCCTTCTTACAAGGTGAATACCCACATCTCAACTTCCTGACTACCTTTACAGTCCAAACCCAAATTTATGGCTCTCCTCTCTTGAGAACTTGCCAAAATCCTGCTCCCTTGAAAAAAGCCCTCTGCCTAAACTCACTCCCTAGATTCCTAGCCTTTCCATACACCAATAATGGCAGAAGTACTGAGAAGGAGAGGTCCTACAGGGTATCACATCATTTCTTTGCAGTTCCGTTGTCTCTGAGATTTTTGGACTATCAAATTTTATTCAACTCTGGTAAAATCCTTTACCATACCTCATGTTACTGATTGATATGTTTAAGGGTATATGGTAACATGGTAACCTCTTTATCAATGACATATGGGAAGTAATCATTCTAATTCGGGTCAGACACTACCAACTCCATCCGCTTCTCCACAATTCTGTAGGAAAATTCTAAGAGTTCTACATGTGTAACATAGCAGCACTGGCCCCAAGGTCATTACAGAGAAGAATATAAACTGGACATTTTGTCACTAAATACAGTGTTCCAAGATTAGCATTATATTTTCTAGTTTTTAAAGATAAATGAAAATTTGAAATGACAGACAACTTATACTATTTTTTCATGTAGTCCGTTATATTTTTTACATGAAACAGTTGTCATGGTAGGTCTAAAACGTAAAATATTGCCCAGTCATCCATTATGAAGGAAATCTCTCTTAGAAGCTATTGGATGATGTCAGAAAAAATAAATAAAAAGGAAGAAACCAAGAAGTATTGGTACAGAAGAGTTCTAAGCCCAAGGAAAAGCTAAGAAACTTTAGGTGGAAATAAAATCAGTAAAAAGACGGAGGAATTTGAATGTATTTCTGAAGTGAAACGGAGGAGCAATCAGGAAAGTACGGGTGCAATAGAAGAAATTGTTCAGAAGTGAAAGAAATATCATAGACTGCATGACAAGGACAGACAGCTTCTGATAATCAAACCCATAATTGCGTTCATTCTAATCTGAAGTATACCAACTTGGTCTGAAACTTACTTCTTTTTATTTTTTAAATTTTTTTTGAAACTTACTCTTTTTAAAAACATTTTCTGTGTGTGTGGAATTTAATGTAATTATAAGTCAGAAGAAATAGAATTGGAAATATTACAAAGTAGTGACACACATGGGCACTGGGTGTGGTGCATAAACAATGAAACTTGGAACCCTGAAAAAGTAAAATGGAATTGAAAAATTGAAAAAAAAAAGTAATAACACGTCTCTAATGCTTTTAATTTTTTATAGTGTTAAGTCACTTCACTTCTAACATGTTCTTACTTGCTTTATGACTTATTGAAGAATTGGAAAAATGGAAAAACTAAGAGAGAACAGAATTCTTTAGTGAGTTTGGTCCTTGTTTTGTCTAGACTTTTAAGTTTAATAAGGGCAATAGGTAGCGGAGATTATGCAAAGCAAAGAAGGCTCATGGATCCTCAAGCTCATAAAATATCTGCCCTGAATACTGCCCCTGAATTTACTGACTTCCAGATGTAAGTTTGTTTTATTTGCAAGCCTTGCTGGGGTGGCGGGGGAAGACATGGTTCTGGGAATCTCATAAGAAACCACGTATCCAGGAAATTTTCAGCTGAGTTCTGTAGTTGCAGCGTATTGTGTCTGTGTAAGGTTGAAGAGTTTATCTGAAATGAGCTTCTGAACCTTTCAAGGTTTCTAACACAGTTTTGGTACAAAACACATTTTCTGTTGTCACAGTCTAGAATGTGGAAATACCCACTCAGTGAACCAATATCACATGTGACAGTCAGTCTGGCATTAGCAAAACATTTCTTTATTTTTTTCTAAAAATCCATCAATCAAAGAAATGAAAGTTAGGGGATTTGATAGACTGCACCTATATGCCAGTGTGCTGATGGATTTTGTCAATAAGGAATACTCACAAACATGAATCACTGTATGGCATATATATGTATTTTTTTAAAAGGAAAATTATTTAACTCTTCAATAAAGACACTCAGCATTTTAAAAATCCTCTATCTGCATCAGAATGCTATTGCCTTTAGAGTCGGGGGGAAAAAGTTGTTAATTTATCGTAAAATCAATTTTATGCTCAAAGTATATGCTATATTGGAAGATATCAGATTATGAAAAAAACAATTATTGGAAAATAATTTTTATGTATTAATTTATCTTAAAATGATTAATAAGTATTTTACTTATTGAAATAATTTAGATTTACAGAAGAATGACAAACCCATTTAGCTTCTTGTAATGTAACACCTCACTCACATAACCATAGTGTATTTATCAAAACTAAGATTTTGTCATAATACTCAACTAAAAATTTAATTTGAATTGCAATATTTTTTTTCTGTTACTGGATCCAATCCAGGATACCATGTTGAAATTTGTCTTTATGTTTCTTAATCTGAGTTTCTTCAAGTTTTCTTGTTTTTTATGATATCAATACTTTTAAGGAATACTGGCCAGGTATTTTGTGGAGAATCCTACAACAAGTTTTATCTGATGGTTTCCCATGATTACACAGGGTTTATAGATATAGGGATGAAGACCACACGAGTAAAATGCCATTCTCATCACATTATATCAGAAAGTACATAATATCAACATGACATTAATGGTGATATGAAAGTTGATTACTTGGGTAAGGCAGTGTTTGTAGTACTCTCTACTGTTAAGAAGTTCATTGCTATTATATTATCATTTTTTTTGTCCCATACTCTTTTCTTTGGATGTGAGTCATTAAATTTATCTATCCCATACTGGTGAAGGGAGGTGAGGTAGTAAATAATTGCCACCTCCTGAACAAAAAGTATCAGGATATATTATTTTAAATCCTTCTATAAGAATGAGTTGTCCATTTCCCTCATTTATTTGATATTCAATATTTTCATATCAGTATAGAGTCACATCTCTTTATTCTTTTTTTTTTAATATTTTATTTATTTATTCGACAGAGAGAGAGATCACAAGTAGACAGAGAGGCAGGCAGAGAGAGAGGAGGAAGCAGGCTCCCCGGTGAGCAGAGAGCCCGATGTGGGGCTCGATCCCAGGAACCTGGGACCATGACCCGAGCCGAAGGCAGAGGCCCAACCCACTGAGCCACCCAGGCGCCCCACATCTCTTTATTCTTTAAGTTGTTATAGGATATTATTGCTACTTATTTTGTTGTTCAAATAGTGAGATATCTTTCATGTTGGCTACTGTGTACATTTGACTTGCCCCTTTATCATTTATTCATTTATTTGTTTATTTTATTGAAATATATCTGACATAACATTGTGTAAATTCTTAAAAATTTAAAAAAGCACATCGTGTAAGTTTTAGGTGTATAGCATGTTAATTTAAATCATTTACATATTACAGTATGGTTGCCCTTGTAGCATTAGATAGCACCTTTATCACACCCTATAATTACCATTTATTTGTTGTGGTGGGAATAATTAGGATATAGTTTTTTAGCAAGTTTGATGTTTATAATACAATATTGATATCTATAATTACTATATCTCTAGGAGATGGTTTTTGTTTTTGTTTTTGTTTTGTTTTCTTTTTTTGTCTGTTAGTTGCAAGTTTGTACCTTTAAACAACATCTCCTCTATTCCCCCATCCACCAGTCCTTGGTGACCACCATTTTACTCTGTTGTTACAAGTTTGTTTTTTTTTTCAAATTCCATGTATAAGTGATAGCATACAGTATTTGTCTGACTTACCTCACTAAGCATAGTGCCCTTAAGATCCATCAGTGTTGTTGCAAATGGTGAGTTCCTTCTTTCTCAGGGCTGAATAATACACACTGTTTGTGTATATACATCTTAGAACTTTTTTAACCATCCATCTGTTGATGAGCATTTCTTTTGTTTCTATATGTCTGTGGTGAATAATGCTGGGAGTGTAGATGTTTTCTCAATATCCTCTTTTTGTTTCCTTTGGTATATACCCAGAAATGGAAGTTCTGTTTTTAATTTTTTAGGAACTGTCATACTGTTTTCCATAGTGTTTGCCCCAATTTGCATTCCTACCGACAGCACACAAGAGTTCTATTTCTTCTATATCCTTGTCAATACTCATTATATCTTATCTTCTTAATGATAGTCATTCTAACAGGGGAGAGGTGATATTGCATTGTGGTTTTGATTTGTATTTCCCTGATGATTAGTTATGTTGAATGTGTACATGTAACTGTTGATCATTTGTATTTCTTCTTTTGAAAAGTGTCTATTTAATTCCTTTGCTGATTTTTAAATTGGGGTTGTTTATTTTTTGCTATTGATTTTTATGAGTTCTTTATGTATTTTGGATATAAACCCCTTAGCCAATATATGGTTTGCAAATATTTGTTTGCATTCTGTAGCTTGCCTTTTCCTTTCATTGGTTGTTTCTCTTGTTGTGCAGAAGCTTTTTAGTTTGATGTAGTCTAACATGTTGATTTTTGTTTTTGCTGTTTGTTCTCTTATTGTCATATACAAAAAAAAATCACTGCCAAGACCAATGTCCAGATGTGTTTTCTTACTTTATGGTTCAGTTTCATCTTGTATTTCCCTTGCCTCATGTCCTAGTTCATTTTAATGGAGAATAGTGTTTGGAAATCAAGATCTGGGAATAGGTTTGTTCATTGTTACTGGGGTATCATTGCTTCTAGGTCCTCTCAGCTGGCAGATCAAATAAATATGTGTGTATAGTAATGAGCACACATACACTCAGACATATATATCTACCTGTAGCTATTCTCTATCACTCTATTAATCTATCACCTATCTACCTTAAAATAAACATGAATGCCTATAACTATTCTAATCCAGCACCCTGGGATTCATTCTAGCCTCCCCTCTTAATTGTAAATTCTTTCTCTGACAGTGAAAAAACTGACTCCCATTATCTGTAATTTTATACAGTTCTTTGTTCAACCTTGGATACATAAAGTAATTTCAGAATTGGTAACCATTATTTCTATGTGGAAAAAAATGATAAACTAGGATACAGGTTCGTAGACTTTTTTTGTTGTAAAGTGCAAGATTTACATTTTACATTTTATTTTTTTTAATTATTATTATTTTTTAATATTTTTTTTTATTTTTTATAAACATATATTTTTATCCCCAGGGGTACAGGTCTGCGAATTGCCAGGTTTACACACTTCACAGCACTCACGATAGCACATACCCTCCCCAATATCCATAACCCCACCCCCCTCTCCCAACCCCTTCCCCCTATCAGCCCTCAGTTTGTTTTGTGAGATTAAGAGTCACTTATGGTTTGTCTCCCTCCCAATCCCATCTTGTTTCATTTACTCTTCTCCTACCCCCTCAACCCCCCATGTTGCCTCTCCTCTCCCTCATATCAGGGAGATCATATGATAGTTGTCTTTCTCCGATTGACTTATTTTGCTAAGCATGATACCCTCTAGTTCCATCCATGTCGTCGCAAATGGCAAGATTTCATTTCTTTTGATGGCTGCATAGTATTCCATTGTGTATTTATACCACATCTTCTTTATCCATTCGTCTGTAGATGGACATCTAGGTTCTTTCCATAGTTTGGCTATTGTAGACATTGCTGCTATAAACATTCGGGTGCACGTGCCCCTTCGGATGGCTACGTTTGTATCTTTAGGGTAAATACCCAGCAGTGCAATTGCTGGGTCATAGGGTAGTTCTATTTTCAACATTTTGAGGAACCTCCATGCTGTTTTCCAGAGTGGTTGCACCAGCTTGCATTCCCACCAACAGTGTAGGAGGGTTCCCCTTTCTCCGCATCCTCGCCAGCATCTGTCATTTCCTGACTTGTTAATTTGAGCCATTCTGACTGGTGTGAGGTGATATCTAATGGTGGTTTTGTATTTCCCTGATGCCGAGTGATATGGAGCACTTTTTCATGTGTCTGTTGGCCATCTGGATGTCTTCTTTGCAGAAATGTCTGTTTATGTCCTCTGCCCATTTCTTGATTGGATTCTTTGTTCTTTGGGTGTTGAGTTTGCTAAGTTCTTTATAGATTTTGGACACTAGCCCTTTATCTGATATGTCATTTGCAAATATCTTCTCCCATTCTGTCAGTTGTCTTTTGGTTTTGTTCAC
Organism: Lutra lutra; assembly: GCF_902655055.1. Classification (NCBI taxonomy): domain Eukaryota; kingdom Metazoa; phylum Chordata; class Mammalia; order Carnivora; family Mustelidae; genus Lutra; species Lutra lutra. The sequence continues at coordinate 195,963,641 of NC_062279.1, forward strand.
TGTTTCCTTTGCTGTGCAAAAGCTTTTGATCTTGATAAAATCCCAATAGTTCATTTTTGCCCTTGCTTCCCTTGCCTTTGGCGATGTTCCTAGGAAGATGTTGCTGTGGCTGAGGTCGAAGAGGTTGCTGCCTGTGTTCTCCTCAAGGATTTTGATGGATTCCTTTCTCACATTGAGATCCTTCATCCATTTTGAGTCTATTTTCATGTGTGGTGTAAGGAAATGATCCAATTTCATTTTTCTGCATGTGGCTGTCCAATTTTCCCAACACCATTTATTGAAGAGGCTGTCTTTTTTCCATTGGACATTCTTTCCTGCTTTGTCGAAGATGAGTTGACCATAGAGTTGAGGGTCTATTTCTGGGCTCTCTATTCTGTTCCATTGATCTATGTGTCTGTTTTTGTGCCAGTACCATGCTGTTTTGATGATGACAGCTTTGTAATAGAGCTTGAAGTCCGGAATTGTGATGCCACCAACTTTGGCTTTCTTTTTCAATATTCCTTTGGCTATTCAAGGTCTTTTCTGGTTCCATATAAATTTTAGGATTATTTGTTCCATTTCTTTGAAAAAAATGGATGGTACTTTGATAGGAATTGCATTAAATGTGTAGATTGCTTTAGGTAGCATAGACATTTTCACAATATTTATTCTTCCAATCCAGGAGCATGGAACATTTTTCCATTTCTTTGTGTCTTCCTCAATTTCTTTCATGAGTACTTTATAGTTTTCTGAGTATAGATTCTTAGTCTCTTTGGTTAGGTTTATTCCTAGGTATCTTATAGTTTTGGGTGCAATTGTAAATGGGATGGACTCCTTAATTTCTCTTTCTTCTGTCTTGTTGTTGGTGTAGAGAAATGCAACTGATTTCTGTGCATTGATTTTATATCCTGACACTTTACTGAATTCCTGTACAAGTTCTAGCAGTTTTGGAGTGGAGTCTTTTGGGTTTTCCACATAGAGTATCATATCATCTGCGAAGAGTGATAGTTTGACTTCTTCTTTGCCGATTTGGATGCCTTTAATTTCCTTTTGTTGTCTGATTGCTGAGGCTAGGACTTCTAGTACTATGTTGAATAGCAGTGGTGATAACGGACATCCCTGCTATGTTCCTGACCTTAGCGGAAAAGCTTTCAGTTTTTCTCCATTGAGAATGATATTTGCGGTGGGTTTTTCATAGATGGCTTTGATAATATTGAGGTATGTGCCATCTATCCCTACACAAAAAAAGAACTACAGACCAATATCCTTGATGAACACAGATGCAAAAATTCTCGCCAAAATACTAGCCAATAGGATTCAACAGTACATTAAAAGGATTATTCACCACGACCAAGTGGGATTTATTCCAGGGCTGCAAGTTTGGTTCAACATCCGCAAATCAATCAATGTGATACAACACATTAATAAAAGAAAGAACAAGAACCATATGATATTCTCCATAGATGCTGAAAAAGCATTTGACAAAGTACAGCATCCCTTCCTGATCAAAACTCTACATTTTACATTTTAAAATGTAAAACCATTTTTACTTTGCTGGCCATATAAAAACAGGCGGTGGCCAGATTTTGCTCATAAATTGGTTTGATAACCCTTGAAATAGTTACAGCATTTATGTATAATTCTTTAACCATTAAAAGCATCATTTTCCATAGTTTCTTTTACTCCACACTTTCTGTAAAGTTATATTATACACTTCTGTTAGTTTATTTTTAAGATCCCTAGTTATATTCTCTAGTTTGTACTTCAAGCATAATCAGCATAACCTTGATATATTTTGTTTCTTATTAATTATCTTATAATTCCTTTAACTATGTAAGATGTGTAATTTACTGAATTGAAAAAAAAAAAGAAAAAATTTGTTTCTCACTACTAAGTTTGCAATAAAAGGATTACCTCTGTAGAAATGCCATTACAGTGGTGTAAATAATCATTTCAGGAAAAAAAAAATTCCATGCCTCATTTAATTTTAATATCTGAATCAGAAAAAGCAACAGGAATCATTTTGAGACTAGAGGAATGTGTCTTTTTGTTGTTGTTGTTGTTGGTTTCTTTTTTTCCAAGTTATAATTGACATATAACATTGCCTAAGTTTAAGGTGTATAGTATGTTGAATATCAGAGGCTGGGGAGACCAAAGAAATATTTAAGGGTCCAAATTTGCTACTAGTAGAGAAACTGCCATTTTCTATTGTTCTAGGCAAAATTCTACAATGTCCCTGAAGATTTTCCACCACTGATATCCACTTCATGTATAATCTCCAGAAAAGTGTCTATAGTATATATTACATTGATTTTTTTTATGTCCAAGTTGACCTTTAGATAGAAAAATTATATGGGGAGTCCTGACTTAATTTCACAAGCCCTTTAAAAGCTGCAAGTTTTCTCTAGCTGGCTACAGAAAAAGTCAGTGATTTGAAGTGTAAGACAGATCTGATGCACATTTGGTGCCTTGGTAATGAAGTAGCTACACAGTAAGGTAATGGAGACCTCAGTTTTATGCCCTCCCGCAAGGAACTGATTTCTGTCAACAACAAAAATAAGCTTGGAAGTATAATTTTCAGCTAGGCCAAATTTTTTCCCAATATGGCCCAGCTGAAACACTGATTTCAGTCTTGTGATACTTAGAGCAGAGAATCCCAGCATTCTGTGCTGGAATTCTGACTTATAGAACTCTGAGATAACAAGTCTAATTTTTAGTTCCTGTGTTACTCATATAATTTGTTATAAAGGAATATAAAATGAAAATCTATGTGGTGTAAAAATATATACCTAGGGTAATTTTAATGCCTAAGATAATTTCCTAGCTAGTCTGGAAATCTTAGTGTATTATAGAAATTAGATATCTGTTTTGATTAGAAAATTGATAAATCTTGATATCTGGGTTGATTTACCCAGTAATCTAAAACAAATTATGTTAAATCAAAGAAGATAATGCAATTGGACTACTCTTAAAGTGCTCCATAACCAGTGTAACATACCACACTCTTCTTCATGGGGATATATTTGTCATTATATATCCATTTTTTAAATTTTATTTAAACACACTGCTAAAATTTGGATAACATGATTTAACAGAATTCATAATATCTCAGTTTGGGGACTAAAATATTTCTGCCATTAATATTGGAAACTTTTCATGATTCCTCAGATGTATGGTTGGCTTTTTATGTTTGTTTTTGTTGTGTGTGTGCATTTGTGTTTAAGTTGTACCTTAATAGACAACTAAACATAAAAACAGTATTTTTATCAGAATATATGATCAGAAAATGTCCAAATCAAATTTTAATTTTTTTTATAAAGATTTTATTTATTTATTTGACAGAGAGAAATCACAAGTAGGCAGAGAGGAAGGCAGAGAGAGAGAGGAGGAAGCAGGCTTCCTGCTGAGCAGAAAGCCCGATGTGGGGCTCGAACCCAGGACCTGGGATCATGACCTGAGCCGAAGGCAGTGGCTTAACCCACTGAGCCACCCAGGCGCCCCTCAAATTTTAATTTTTAAAGATAATTTTTTTTCAAGACTTAAAACACTTCAAACAAAGCAATAGGGCTTTCATGATGATTTTACCCTTGACTTTTATAAAAGGATTTTAATGATTTCACGTTAGGTAATGATTAAAGAAAAAATTTCTGCCTTAATTAGCAACCCTGACATGCCAAGTAATTTTTAGAGTACATGATCAACAATTGTTACTACTCTACATATTAAGTATGTGTTACAAGATGTTATATTGCAGACTAGTGTCTAAGTTATAAACAATAACAATAGCAATAATATTACCATTATTAGATAGTTTTAAAGATTTACTCTTTTTTATTTAAATTCAATTTAATTAACATACAGTGTATTACTAGTTTCAGAGATAGAATTTAGTGATTCATCAGTTGCAGTCAACAGTCAGTGTTCATTACTTCAAGGGCCCTCTTCATCAGTGATTTATACCTATAGGTTCTTAGTATTTTGCATTTTTTTCTCTAACATCTTTATCAACCTTATTGACATGCATTACTATTCCCATTTTATGGATGAGAAAAGAGGATACCAAATTTTATGTAACTTGGCCAATATCATACGTCTATTTAGTTACAGAGTTAAGTCTGGTACTAAATCCAATGTTTTGGGTACATCTTTACTAAAATTTTATGGCACTTTCAAAATTCCTAGTAATTCCTACTTTTTCTCCCTCTTTATCATTTTATCTTGCTGCATTGTGTTAATAGCTATAAGCCTCCTCATCCTATTTTTGAGTAAGATCCAAAATAAATTAATAAAATAAACAATCAAAAAAGTACATTAGGGATGCCTGGGTGGCTCAGTTGGTTAAGCGGCTGCCTTCGGCTCAGGTCATGATCCCAGAGTCCTGGGATCGAGTCCCACATCCGGCTCCTTGCTGGGCAGGGAACCTGCTTCTCCCTCTGCCTCTGCCTGCCTCTCTGTCTGCCTGTGCTCGCTCGCTCTCACTCCCTCTGTCCCTGACAAATAAATAAATAAAATCTTTTAAAAAAAGTACATTAATGAATTAATAGTAGTATTAGACAGCCACTTAACAGATAAAGATGTTAATGTAGTCTGAAGTCTTTTGAACTGGCTCATAGTAATGACACAACTTTATAAGCTAGACTTCTAAAAAGATATTAATTCAAATTCGGTTGTCTTTTTGACTGTTCATATTTTAGTCTTCATCCCCTCATCTTGTTGTTGTAATCAGATAGAATATTTTTTAATTTCAAAAATTGTGTTTCTCAGTTCTTGAATTTTTATATTTTTGCTGTCTCTATGTCTATGTTAAGATTCCCATCTAGTTACTCATTATGACTATATTTTATTTTAACTACTTGTCACTGCTATTTTCAAATCTTTTCCTGCTAGTTATATCCAATTTTCTCCTTCTTTACAGTGTCTAAAATCCATTATCTCTTGCTTAAAACTATAATAGCCTCCTAATTATTCTTCTTGATTCCATTTTCACTCATGAACAGTTTGTTCTCCACAAAACAGCCAGAGTGGTTTCCTTAATAAAACAATAACATTACTCTTTTACCTACAGCCCTTTAGTGCCATTCCATTGCATTTAACAAAATTAAACTCATTATTTGGCCTAGAAGACCATATCTGTTCTATCATAAGCTTACCTTTTTGCCAAATCTCCTGCAACTCTTTCTTACCAGCCCCCAGCGACAAATCAGTGGCTTTATCAATGCTGGTCTTCTTTCTCTTCCTAGTACTCCAAAGCATGTTCCATTTTCCACATTTTGGGTTATTAGACTAGCTGAAACCTCTCAGAAACATACTTAGCCATTTTCATTCTATGATTCTTCTTTCTTGACTGACTTATTAATGCAAATATCATGTACTCCAAAGGAGTTCTTACTGCCTAATATTTCTTCATGTATTTATTAGTCAATTTGCTTGTGGTTTCCACCTCTAGAACGTGAGTTCCAAGAAAGCAGTTGACATTCTTTTATTCATACTGTTGTTTCTGCAAAGGATGTAAAAGTACTTGACACATTGTAGGAACTCAGTAAATAATTCTTGAATAAGACAATGGATGAGGGAGTACCTTAATCAGCATAGATAACCCTAGATACCTCTTTATAGGAAGAGACACTTCTAGAATTTCAAGTTAGAAAAATTTGCCTGAGTATTCTAATAAACACCTCATGAGCTGGGTGGGGGGGGAAGAAGTTCTCATAAGAATAACACAGTATTTGGAAGATCACAATATATGGAAAAGGAAAAAAGTTTGGCTTGGTGACGCCAGGTACAACATATGAACCTAAGTGTGCATGAGGTAATGTTGTTTCTTAATAAAACTTGTGTAAATACTAGAAGCCTCACTCTGGTTGGTGCTCTAACAATCTTCCTTTGAAAACAGTTTCTGGGGATGAGATTATGAAGAAAAATAGACATAGGCTGAAGGGAGGGAAAAAAATCTCTTTTCTAACCAGGAACCTCAACTGTTACAAGATAGACAACTGGTTCCCAACTCAGGTTCAGCTGTTCACTCCTCAAAAATCAATACTCAAGAGACAAGTGATGGCGGGAAAGGAAAGATGGTTTTATTCACAGAGTCAGGAACCTGGGAAGATGGTGGACTAATGCCCCAAAGACAGTCTTCCCAGTCCAGGGGAAGCAGAGGGTTTTTAAGGGGAAGGCCAGGGCCACAGTGGGGTCTATGTGAAAGTGGAGCTGGTTCTCATGACTTTGAACACACTTGCTTCCATCAGTGGCAGCTATTCTTTTAATTATATATTTTTAAATAATCTCTATAGCCAGCATGGGGTTCAAACTCATGACCCTGAGATCAAGACCAGCATGTTGTACCAACCGAGCCAGCAAGGTACCCCAGTGGTAGCTATTTTCAAATGTGGTCAAGCCTTATCTTCTGGGAAAGTCTGTTCATTCGTTCCTCAAGTCCAGTTATCTGCAATATCTGAAGGAAAGTAGGTTAGTTCTGCTACAAACCAAGGGACTTATGTCAGCAAGCAAGGGGTGTGTAAGCTTAAAGCAAGTTAATCTTTAAGACTGTTTAGAATGCTGTTACACATCTAGCCCGGGAATACTTGCTACACTGGACAAGCATCTACTGTGCACTGTATGTGATCAGTGTCTGTGAGCAACTTCTCGTGACAGTGACCAAACACGGAGATTGACTTATAGTTACAATTTGGCCTGATATTTGAAAACATCACTGAATATTTTGGATTAAATAAGCCATACTTGGCGTTCTTCAATGATTTCAGGCAAGGGTAAGTCTCAAGAGAAAAAACAATAGATTTCTTCCTAATAAGGTTGGAAAGATGTCAGTGTGATTAAATGGAATAATATGGCTCTATTTGTATCCTAAACTACTAAATTGGGTTTTTATAGCTTCATAGAAGATGAAGCAGTATGCAGTTTTTACAAAGTTTGTAGAAAGCATTTTATAAAATTGGAAATAAATATAATGCTGAGCAGGAAATTTTGAATTTCAATATTGTAAAACTCTGATTTCAAACATACATACAATATTCAAAATCATTTCAATTTTCTCTTTTTGGTTGATTGTATAATATGTGATTACAATTTTTAAATGTTTTCCAGTTTATGCAGTGCGAATACATTACTAATAATCAGGTGAATACCTTCAAAATCATGTATACACACACGTATATTAGTGAACGTAATATTTTTATACTTAATGGCAGTTCAAACATCTAACTATAAAAAATCAGTTTTACCAAGACATTAAAGAAATAAACATGTATCACATTTTAAAAACTATTTGTTTTTAGTTCTTTTCTCAATCTTTACTTACATGGTAATATTATTTAAAACTTAGTTAAATTTATTTGTGTACTTCAGTCCTTTGTAATTTGTCTAGTGGTACATTTTTATTTTATTTCACAATTGCATGAAATTTGGAGATAAAACATTCTTCAAATGTGTTTTCATGTGTTTGCTGTACATACAGTCCGTTTCATGAGGACAAATTTCCACATCCCAGCAAGCATTATATGAAAGAAGCTTTCTGAGTTGCTGACATGGCCGACACATGGAATAGTAGCTTGTATAGTATGTTTTTTTCCTTTCATTTTTTACTCTGATTTATCAAATTCTCTCTCCATACACTCATAATTTGGGGAATGTTTCACAATTTAACAAGTATTTACAGCCATCATCTCATGTTTTTGAAATTAAAAAGAATTGTATTTATCCCTGCCTTCACTTAAACCCACTTAGTTTTGGTTAAAACCAAGACTAAATCTTGGTTTACGATCCACTGAATCATAACCTATAAAGCTTTATTATTATAATATTTACTATTATAAGCATTAATAATTATCAATGTGTCTTATTTATATATTCTCATGGTTGCCTATAACACAGAAACAATTGTATTCTCAGATACACAATAAAAGTTACAGTTGAACCTACAGGACAGCAGAACATAGCCCTTAACTAATAATCTCAGAAGTTTGTTTTCTTACATGTTTATAATGATGGAGAAAATAGACTTTTTTCTTTTGAATATAAAGCTCATATATTGATCAGATGAAATGATAGATCAGTACAATATGAAAATAAATAATGTAAGTTTATTGAAGCATTGAAAGTTGTAATATTACATTATGAACCTTTTATATATAAAAATAAATGATTATTAATTCAGTGTTGCTATAAGACTGTACTAGTGGCTTATCCAGCATCAAATACCATCCCAAAACTTAATGATCTAAAACAAGAGTCATTTATCATTCTTCTCAAGCCTGAGGGTTAGTCATGGGTCATCTAATCTAGATTTGACTCAGTTAATTTTGACTTAGCTAGTCTATGCATCTGAGTGTCAAATATAGGTTCAATTTATAGCTGGGCTTTTGAGGAAAGGCTTAGTCTGGGCAGCTCTATTTTGTGTTTCTTTTATTCCTCCTGAGACCTGTGGGCTAATTGTGTAGTTTTTTTTAAGGCAACTTGGTTATATAATTGACAGCTCATTGACCAGAACAAGCCACCTGGCGCTGCAAAGGGGCAAACAACTGGGCCCTGCCTGTATAGGTAGGTGCTACAAAGTTTCATGGTAAAGAGAATGGATATAGGCTGAGAGAAATTTGGATCATTAACACAATCTACCAGAGAGGGGAAAAAGTAATAATGTACTTTGAAGAGAAAGTATGTGCTATGAACAGAAAAGTACCAATTCAAATATTTTACAATTTAAAAAGAAATTGTGATCTCTAACCATATACCCAGTTCAAAGAAAAATATTAAAGTGAGCATACAAATAAAAAGCAAAAACAGAGATACTGGTCTCCAGCTGGACACCAATAAATTCTGTCTAGCTTAAAACATCAATAAATGTCGAACTAGAAACACAGACAAATGTTGCAAGATAGGGAAAGAACATAGTGAATGGAAAGCCTCACTTCTTAGTAAAAATGTGGATTAGAATTGAGAAGTGATGGTAAGCTTAAAGATGTTGCATGTACTAAATTAAAGAAACTAAGCAGAAAACTTAAAACTGTGGAAGGAAACACCTTACAGTTTTGTTTAGCAAGGTCAAAAAAACAAAAGAGATGGAAGACTCCTTGGAAACTGTTGCAGTGGAAACAAGTATTAAGTGACAATGAAGATAAGAAAAAAAAAAGTTAAACGATTTTTTCAAAGATTTTATTTATTTATTTGACACAGAAAGAGAGATCACAAGTAGACAAAGAGGCAGGCAGAGGGAGAGGGGGAAGCAGGCTCCCTGCTGAGCAGAGAGCCTGATGTGGGCCTCGATCCCAGGACCCTGAGATCATGACCCCAGACAAAGGCAGAGGTCCAGCCCACTGAGCCGCCCAGGAGTCCCAAACCATTAAAAAAAATTTAAGAATTCTATAGGATTTAAGTCTGTCAAAATACAGTACTTTATCCCAACAGAATTTAAATACCTTAGAAGTACAAAATGCTGCTTATAAACTTTAAGTTGTCTTTAGTTTTTGCCCTTCGCAGGTGGGGGTTCATAATACATTTAGAATGAAAGACATAAAAAGAAATTTCCTTGTCCCTGTTAAAAGTTATATTAGCTAGAATAATAATACATTCGATTCCTTGACATTGTTGGATCTTCTGAGAACAACTTTATTTTTCTTCTTTGTTCCAGATGACAATACTATGGGATGATGCAGATATAGATGATATAGATATAGATATAGATATAGATATAGATACAGATATAGATGATATAAATATATCACTTCTTTATCCATTTATCTAACAGTGGATCTTTAGGTTGCTTCCATATCTTGACTTGTAAATAATGTTGCAATGAACATAGGTGTACATATATCTCTTAAAGTTTGTGTTTTTATTTTCTTTGGATAAATACCCAGAAGTGAAATTGCTGGATCATATGGTAGTTCTATTTGTAGTTTTTGAAGAACCTCCATACTATTTTCAATAGTGTCTGCACCAATTTATATTCCCACCAACAGTGTACAAGTATTCCCTTATGTCTACATTCTGACGAACACTTGGTATTTTTTCTCTTTTTGATAACAGCCCATTTGACAGTTGTGAGGTGATATCTCATTATGGTTTTGATTTGAATATCCCTGATGATCAGTAATGTTGAACATCTTCTCATGTGCCTCTTGGTCACCTATATGTCTTCTTTGTGTAAAAAAAAAAAAAAAAGTCTGAGTCTTTTGACAATTTTAAAATTCAGATATTTGTGGTTTTGATATTAAGTTATGTAAGTTCTTTATATATTTTGGAAATTAACCCCTGGTGAATATATGATTTGCAAATATGTTTTCCCATTTAGTAGGTTAAGTTTTCATTTTGTTGATGGTTTCCCTTGCTGTGCAAAAACTTTTTGGTTTGATGTAGTCCCATTTGTTTATTTTAGCTTTTGTTAGCCTTGCCTGAGGAGACTGGTCCAAAAAATTACTCTTATGATCAATGTCACAGAGATTACTACCTGCCATTTCTTCTAGGAGTTGTATGGTTTCAGGTCTTACATCCAAGTCTCTACTCATTTTGAATTTATTTTTGTGTATGTCACTGTCCAGTTTTCCCAGCACCATTTTTCTAAGAGACAGTCTTTCCCCCATTGTATATCCTTGCCTTCTTTGTCGTAGATTAATTCCTTATATATCCATTTTTTATTCATTTATGGACTTCTGTTATATATAAAATTCATTATATATGCACTATTTATTTATTTCTGGCCTTTCTATTCTATTCCATTGATGTTTGTATTGTGTGAGTGCACGTGTGCATGTGTTGCCTTTGTCTGGTTTTGGTGTTAGGGAAATGCTGGCCTCTTAAGATGTTGGGAAGCATTCCTTTCTGATTGGAGAAAGATAAGTACTAACTCTTTAAAGTTTTGGTAGAATTTACCTGTGAAACTTTCTAGTTCTGGACTTGTTTGGGGGAGTTTTTAAATTATTTTTGTAAATTTTTATTTATTTTTTTTAAATTTCTTTTCAGTGTTCCAGAATTCATTGTCTATGAACCACACCAGTGCTCCATGCAATACATGTCCTCCATAATACCCACCACCAGGAGTATTTTAATTATTGATTCAATTTTGTTACTTATAATTAATTGGTATGTTCAGATTTTCTATTTCATTACCATTCAGACTTAAATGATGTTTTTATGTGTTTCTAGGAATTTATCGCTTTCTGTTAGGTTGTTCAATTTATTGGCATATAATTTTTTATAGTAGTTCCTTATAATCCTTTATATTTCTGTGGTATCAATTGGAATCTTTCCCCTTCGCTTCTAATTTTATATTTTAGGTCCTCTCTCTTTCTTGATGAGTCTGTCTAGAGATTTGCTTATTTATCTTTTCAAAGGACCAGGTTTAAGTTTCATTGATCTTTGTATGGTTTTATAAATCTCTATTTAATTTAATTTCACTCTGTTCTTTATTACTTTTTCCTTCTACTATATATTTTGTTTTTCTAGTCCTTTAGCTATAAGATTGGATTGTTTATTTGTGATTTTGTATCTTGAGGTAGACCCTTATCACTATGGAGTTTCCTCTTAGAGCTGCTTTTGCAATGTCTCATAGATTTTGGAAAGTTGTTTTTCCATTTTCACTTATCTTAACATATTTTTTTATTTTGTGATTTCTTCATTTTCCCACTAGTTAGTTTTTCAGTATCATGTTGTTTAGCCTCCATGTTTGTTTGTTTGTTTGTTTCCAGTTATTTTTCTAATAGTTGATTTCTAGTTTCATACTGTTGTGGTCAGAAAAGTTGCCTGATACGATTTCAGTCTTCTTAAATTTACTGAAATGTGTTTTGTGGCCTAATATGTAAACTCTCTTAAAGAATTTTCCAATTGTACTTGAAAACAATTTGGATTCTACAATTTGGGGATGGAATGTTCTGTTAAGTCCATCTGGTCTAATGGGTCATTAAGCCAATGTTTTTGTTTTTGGTTTTTTTTTTTTAATTGGTTTTCTGTCTGGATGATTTATCCATTGATATCAGTGGAGAATTAAAGTTCCCTATTATTGTGTTACTGTGAATTTCTCTCTTTTCCCTATTAATATTTGCTTTATGTATTTAGGTATTTCTGTGTTTGTTCATCAATATTTATAAATAGTGTATCCTCTTCTTGGATTGACTACTTTGCATTATGTAGTACCCTTCTTTGTCTTTTGGTACAGTCTTTGTTTTAAAGTCTATTTTGTCTGATATAAATATTACTACTCCATTTTTTGTTTCCATTTCCATGCAATACATTTTTCTGTCTCTCTCTGTCTTTATGGGTCTTTAATTCTGACGTGACTTTCTTGTAGGCAGCGTATAGATGGTTCTTGTTTTTTATCCATCAATTATCTGATGCCTTTTGATTGGAGCATTTAGTACACTTACATTGATAATAATTATTGATAGATATGTACTCATTGCCATTTTGTTGTTTTCTGGTTGCTTTTGTAATTCTCTGTACTTTTCTCTTCTCTTGGTCTTTCCCCTTATGGTTTGATTATTTTCTTTACTGTTATGTTTGGATTCCTTTCTCTTTCATTTTTGAGTATTTAGTGTAGTTTTTTGGTTTCTGGTTACCCTGAAGTTCATATACATCTGTCTATATCTTCTATATCTATATAGATAGAGATATATAGCAGTATATTTGAAGCTAGTAGTCTTTTAAATTTAAATGTATTCTAAAAGCATTACTAGTTTATTCCCTCCTTTACCTTTATGTTTTTGGCATATTTTACACCTTTAATTTTGTGTGTCCCTTAACTACTTAATGTAAGTTATACTTGATTTTATAATTTTTGTCTTTAACCTTTATGCTTTCTTCTTAAACCATTGATCCATTGCTTTTCCTATATATTTGCCTTACTAATGAGAGGTTTTTCTTTCATATATTTTCTTATTTTTAGTCATAATCTTTTCTTACTAAAGAAGACCCTTTTAATATTTTTTATAAAGTCAGTTTAGTGGTGACGAACTACTTTAGCTTTTGCTTATCTGGGAACTCTTTATCTCCTCTTCACTTCTGAATGATACCCTTGCCGGTGAGAGTATTTTTGGCAGTAAATTTTCCCTTTTAGCTCTTTAAATACATCCTGCCACACCTTTCTGATCTGTAAAAAATTCTGCTGAAAGATCAGCTTGATAGCCTTATGGAATTTCCCTTGTATGTGACTATTTGTTTTCTTCTTACTGCCTGTAAGATTTTCTATTGTTAATTTTTGCCATTTTAATTATAATATATTTTGGTGTGAATATCTTTAGGGTCATTTTGATTGGGAATCTCTTGTATCCTGGATCTAGATGTGTTTTCTTCCTCAGGTAGGAGAAGTTTTCAGCCATTATTTCTTTAAATAAGTTTTCTGCCCCTTTCTCCTTTCTCCTTGTGGGACCCTTATAATGTGTTAGTATACTTGTGTTAACCTAAAGACCTTTAAGCTATCATCTTTATATATATATATATATATATATATATATGTATATATATATATGTATATATGTATATATATATATATATATATTTTTATTTTTGCTGTTCTGATTGGGTAACTTCCACTATTCTATCATTTAGATCACCAACACATTCTTCTGTATTTTTTAATCTGCTGTTGATTTTTTTCTGATGTGTTTTTCATTTGTTATTGAATTTTTCAGTAGTGATTGATTCTTTGTGATTTTTTTTTTCTTTTATTTAACTCTGTTGACATTTTCACTCTTTTCATCCACACTTCTCCCATGTTTGGTGAGTTCTATATGACTGTTACTTTGAACTTTTGTCAGGTCACATAATTATCTTCATTTCATTAGAGGATATTTTGGGGAGTGGGTTATCAATTCTTTCACTGGGGACATCTCTTTCTCCTCATTTGCTTTACTCTCTGTGTCTTCTTTCTTCCTTCCTTCCTTCCTTTCTTTCTTTTTTTTAATTTACTTTTTAGGTAGTTAACATGCACCACAATATTGGTTTCTGGAGTAGAATTTAGTGGTTCATTACTTACATAAAAGGTCCAATGTTTATCATAACAAGTACCCTCCTTAATACTCATCACCATCTAATCTAGTCCATCCCTCACCCACTTCCCTCCATCAACTCTCAGTTTCTTCTCTCTCATTAAGAGCCCTAAATAGTTTATTTTGAATCCATGAGTATGGAATGCTTTTGCATTTCTTTGTGTCCTCTTCAATTGCTTTCATAAATGCTCTATAGTTTTTAGAGTATAGATCTTTTACTTCTTTAGTTAAATTTATCTAGGTATCTTACTGTTTTTGGTGCAATTGGAAATGAGATTGATTTCTTTTTTTTTTTAAGATTTTATTTATTTATTTGACAGACAGAGATCACAAGTAGGCAGAGAGGCAGGCAGAGAGAGAAGAGGAAGCAGGCTCCCTGCTGAGCAGAGAGCCCGATGCGGGGCTCGATCCCAGGATGCTGGGATCATGACCTGAGCGGAAGGCAGAGGCTTTAACTGACTGAGCCACCCAGGTGCCCCAGAGATTGATTTCTTGATATCTTTTTGAGCTGCTTCATTATTGGTGAATAAATACACAACAGTTTTCTGAAGATTGATTTTATATACTGTAACTTTGTTGAATTCATGTATGAGTTCTAACAATTTTTTGGTGGAGTCTTTCAGGTTTTCTACATAGAGTATCATGCTATCTATAAAGAGTGAAAATTGGACTTCTTCCTTGCCAATTTGGATGTCTGTTATTTATTTATATATTTATTTGTTTGTTTGTTTGTTTATTTATTTATTTTCTGATTGCTGAGGCTAAGACTTTCAGTACTATGTTAAATAGTAATAGTGAGAATGGACATCCTGTCCTATTCCTGACCACAGGGGAAAGACTCTCAGTTTTTCCCCATCAAGGATGATGTTAGCTGTGGGTCTTTCATATATGACCTTTATGATGTTGAGGAATGTTCCATCCATCCCTACTTTGTTGACACTCTTTATCAGGAAAGGATGCTTTATTTTGTCAAGTGCTTTCTCTGCATCTATAGACAGGATCACATGGTTCTTATCCTTTCTTTTATTAATGTGGTGTATCACGTTGACTGATTTGTGAATATCAAACCACCCCTGCAGCCCAGGAATAAATCCCACTTAATTGTCATGAATAATTCTTTTAATGTACTGCTGAATTTGATTTGTTAGTATTTTATTGAGAATTTTTGCATCCATGTACATCAGGGATATTGGCCTATAATATTCCTTGTTAGTGGTGTCTTTGTCTTGTTTTAGAATCAAGGTAATGTTAACTTTGTGGAATGAATTTGAAAGTTTTCCTTCTATTTCTGTTTTTTGGAACAGTTTGAGAATAGGTATTAACTCTTCTTTAAATACTTGGTAGAATTACCACTGGAAGCCATCAGGCCCTGTACTTTTGTTTGTTGGGGGATTTTTGATTATTGTTTCCATGTCTTTGCTGGTTATGGGTCTGTTCATATTTTCTATTCTTCCTGCTTCAGTTTTGGTAACTTTTAAGTTTCTAGTGAGTTGTCCATTTCTTCTGGTTTGCCCAGTTTGTCAGCATATAATTTTTCCTAGTATTCTTTTATTATTGTATTTCTGGGTGTTGGTTGTGATCTCTCCTCTTTCATGATTTTATCTTCTTGGGTCTTTTCTCTTTCCTTTTTGATAAGTCTGGCCATGGGTCAACAATTTTACACATTCTTTTGAAGATCCAGCTCCTATTTTCTTTAATCCATTCTACTGTTGTTGTTGTTTTTTTTTAAATTTTCTGTATAGTTTAATTCTGCTGTAATCTTTATTATTTCCTTTCTTCTGTTGGCTTTATGCTTTATTTACTGTTCCTTTTCTAATTCCAGTACGTGTAAGGTGAAGTTGTGTATTTGAGACTTTTCTTGCTACTTGAGATAAGCCTGTACTGCCATATACTTTCCTCTCAGGAATGTCTTTGCTGCATCCCAAAGGTATTGGGCTGTCATGCTTTCATTTTCATTTGCTTCAATGTACTTTTAAAATTCTTCATTAATTTCCCTGTTAACCCATTCCTTCTTTAGTAGGATGTTCTTTAACTTCCATGTATTTGAGCTCTTTCCAAATTTTTTATTGAGGTTGACTTCCAGTTTCATAGCTTTGTGGTCTGAAAATACACATGGTATGATCTCAGTTTTTTAATAGTTGTTGAAGACTAATTTGTGACCCAGTATGTGATCTATACTGGAGAATGTTCCATGTGCACTTGAGAAGAATGTGTATTCTTTTGTTTCAGGATGAAATGTTCTTAATATATCTGTTCAGTCTATCCAGTTCAGTGTGTTATTCGAAGCCACTGTTAACTTGTTGATTTTCTGCTTAGATGATCTGTCCATTGTTGTAAGTGGGGTGTTAAAGTCCCATACTATTATTGCATTATCATAAATGAGTTTTGTTTGATATTAATTGATCTATATATTTGAGTGCTCCCAAGTTGGGGGCATAAGTATTTATAATTGTTAGATCTTCTTGATGGGTAAATCTCTTAATTATGATGTAATGCTCTTCTTCATCTCTTGTTACAGTCTTTGTTTTAAAATCTAGTTGACTTATGTAACTATGGCTGCTCTGGCTTTCTTTTGACACCCATTAGCATGATAGATGGTTCTCCATTGCCTCACTTTCAATCTACAGGTATCTTTAGGACTAAAATGAGTCTCTTGTAGACAGCATATAGATGGATCTTGTTTTTTTTAATCCATTCTGACACCCTGTGCCTTTGATTGGAGCATTTAGTCTGTTTACATTCAGAATCATTGTTGAGAGATCTGACTTTAGTGCCATTATACTACCTGTAGTTTTGGTGTTTCTGGTGATGTTCTCTGGTCCTTTTCAGTCTTTGTTGCTTTTTGTCTTTTTTTCTCTACTCAGAGAATGCCCCATCTTAAAATTTCTTGCAGGGTTATCTTAGTGATCATTAACTCCTTTAGTTTTTTGTTTGTCTGGAAAACTTTATATTACTCCTATTTTGAATGACAGCTTTACTGGATAAAGAATTCTTGTCTGTGTATTTTTCCCGTTCAACCCATTGAATATTTCCTTACTTTACTTTTGGCTTGCCAAGTCTCTGTGGACAGATATGCTGCAAATCTTATCTGTTTTCCCTTGTAGGTTAAGGAACTTCTTTCCCTTGCTGCATTCAGGATTCTTTCCTTGTGTAATTTCCTTGTGCATTTTGTGAATTTGACTATGATATGCTTTGGCAATGGCCCACTTTTGTTGAGTTTAGTGGGAGTTTTCTGTGCAGCTTGGATCTTGATGTCTGTGTTCTTCCTCAGATCAGGGACGTTCTCAGCTATAAATTGTTCAAAAAACCTTCTGTCCCTTTTTCTCTCTCTTCATCTTCTGGGACTCTTATGATATGAATGTTATTACATTTTACTAAGACACTGAGTTTTCTAAGTCTACCTTTAAGGTCCATTACCTTTCTTTCCCTCTTCAGCTTCATTATTTTCCATGATTTTATCTTCTATATCACTGATTGGCTCCTCTGTTTCATCCATGCTTGTTCTTATGGCCTCCATTTGTGTCTACATCTCAGTTTACTATTTTTAATTACAGGTTGACTAGACTTTAGTTCTTTTATTGATATTAGTAAGAGTTCCTCTAGTATCTTCTATACTTTTTTCAAGCTCAACTCATATCCTTAAAACCTTTGTTTTAAATTCTAGTCCAGACATCTGACTTAAATCTGTATTGATTAAATCACTGGTCATGAGTTCTATCCTGTGTTCTTTCTTTTGGGGAAAATTCCTCCATCTTGTCATTTTGTCCAAAAAAGAAAAGAAGAGAAAAAAGAATAACAACAGCAACACACACACACACACACACACACACATATACACAATAAAAACAAACAAAAATCCAAGAAAAACAAAAACTCAAAATAAGAAAACAACAAAAAAAATCTACATCCCAGGTTTGTTTTCGTCTGCTTGTTAAAAAATAAAAATCTATATCCCAACAACATTTCTTTGACAACAAAGAATTTATTTATTTATAAAATCAGTAAATGCTAAGGATTTTTCAGGTACTGTGCTAAGGATTGGGAATTTTATATATATATATATGTGTGTGTGTGTGTGTGTGTGTGTGTGTGTATAAATAAATAATTTGTGTCACCCATTATTCCTGCAACCCAGGGAATCAGGGTCGCCTGTATTTGTTTTTAATTCATAAGAGTCCTGTTTAGCCCCAAGACTTCATCCAGCCTTGAAGGAGTGGTCTTGTGTAAGAGCATTCTTTATGTAGAATTCATTTGTCTTGCTGCTTTGGTAGGTTGGCTAAAGCTATAGCAGGTGAGCTAGGGTATCCTGGGACCCAACACCCCAGGGCCATCTTGATGAGATGGCTGGAGCTGGAATGATTGCAAGTTTGGGGTCCTAGATTGTGCTACACTGGTGCCACCTTGGCAGAACAACTGGAGCTAGAGCTAGGTGGTAGCAGGGATCACGAGGTGTATAACACAGTAGGACCACCTTGATAGGGAGGCTAGTTTGGGCAGTGTCCCAGAATGCACTATGCTAGTAGTGCCTTGGAAATATGGGGAACTGGAGTAGACATGGAATGTGGGGGGACCCTGGTGTACAATGCTTGGGCTGCCTTGGCAGACTGGATCGGGTACAGGCTTAGGGGGTGTTGAGAGTATCTCACCGTGATACACCTTGGCAGGACAGCTGAGGCTGAAGAGGACAGGGCTCAAAGGGGTTCTGGAACATTCTGTGCCACAGAGGTCTTAGGGGGGTGACTATGTTGTGTTCAGGCCAGAGGTTCCTAGCCCTATGTCATTGTTGCATCCAGCTTGTGTGGGGAAGCTGGAGCTGGTGTGGGCCAGGACTCTGGGGAAGGCTGGGGATTCTAGGACTCTGGGGAAGTCCCAGAATGCTGGCTATTATGCCTAGACCCTGCTTCCCCTCACATCATCAAGGTGGAGTAGAAAAGTTAAAAATAGAGCTTGCTGACACCTCCAGTACTGGAGAATGTTCCAGCAGTTCCCCCACCAACTTGATGAATGCTCTAGGTTTAGTAAATGGTGTTTCCTCATTTAAAATCCAGTTTCCCTTTGAACCGATTTTTTTTTTTCCACTGAGCCCCAGGACAGGTGAGTCTGCATGCAAGCCCTTGAGTGGTATGCCTCCCAGTGCAGGATGCTATGTTGGGGTCAGGGTTCTTGTTCTCATGTCTTCATCTTTCCTGCCCTTTTCCATGGAGTTATTCTACCATTTATTGTGCAGAAAGGTGCAACCAGCCCTCCATTCCTTTTGAAAAAGAATTGCTCTAAATGGGTGTAGATTTGGTGTGTCTGTGGGAGGAAAAGAATTCAGGGTTTTCCTATATTTCCTTCTTGGACTGCCTTTTAAGCCATCTTAAGAAACCAAAACACATTTTATAAGAAGACTTGCTGTGAAGTATATATTTTATTTTACAAAAAATATAAAAAACAAATATCATGATGGTAAAATTGAAACAGTTATTTCATTTATATTGCAGCAAAATGTTATGAGACAGAAACAGAATCAAACCTACCAAACAAAAATCCAAATCTTTAATAAGTATTTCTTTCCTTTCAATGACAACAAAGAATTTATTTATTTATAAAATCAGTAAATGCTAAGGATTTTTCAGTTACTCTGCTAAGGATTGGGAATTTACCATGAAAGAAACCTATACCCCCGCTCCCAATAGAAGAGACAGGTATTAAATATATGCTCATACCAATAAGATATAATTAAAATTCTGTTGACAGTTCCATGAGTAAACACAGAAAACTAACAAATCATTTCATACCTGACCCTGAATTGGTGAAAGGGCGACAAGATTCCCTGGGAAAGTGATATTTCACTAAGGATTGAAAGAACATGTAAGATTAACTCAGGTGAGTTATTTTTGAGGGAAGGGTAGGGAGCAGGCAGGTAGCCTATGCATAGCTTTTGAGTCATGAAATCACATGTGCTATGGAAGTGTACTTTCTGAGTCACTCTCCAACATTAAACTTAAGGGTGAATCAATGTACCTTATTGACATTTTCTACCATTGATTGTAATGTGTGTGTTATCTCTGGGAAGGCAAGTCACAACTGAACGCTGATATGGAAAAAAATGTCTAGAAGTATTTCCAATTAAAACAGTATTTATCCATGAAGCAGAGTAAACTTTCAAGGTCACTTTCCTTTCTTGACTACTATATATGTAATTGCACCTTGTGCTCAATTTCTGAAATTTTATCTCTCTTTTTTGCTTATTTTCTTCCTTATCAGGTACCACTCTATATTATACTTCATCTTACTTCTTCCTTTTTCATCAGGTTGTAAACTCCATGATTATAGAGATATCAGGTTTGTTAGCGCCTAAAACTGACCAAACTGCAGAGCTCAACAAACTTTAGACTGCGTGAATGAATGAATGAATGAATGTACTTACCACTTTGGAATCTATGAAGAGTTGGCAAGTAATGCCATGACATGTTTAAAAGTATAATGGAAAGTTAGTCTTAAAATACTTTCCCTATTCAGCTGTTCTTGCTAAAATTTCTGAAGTAGAATATACTTTAGTGTATTGAAAATAATTATTAGGATAAAAGTGTTATACATAGTAGTTCTATACTAAAGTAGGAAGAATGAATAAGGGGGAAGGAACTGGTTTAAGTATCAGTTTGACTTTATAATAGAGGTGGTTTGGAGACATAAAAAGTAGTATGAAGACTAGAAAATCACAGATCTGTAATCTGAACAGAAAGCAGATGTTGTGTAATTGCAGATGATTTAGCATGACAACAGTGGTGCCTTGTGTTTGTCCCTCAGTTGGACACAGCTGTTTTGCCGCTGGACAGAACAGGCACAGGAATATTAAGCCTATGAATTTCATTCTTTATTAGAGAACATAGATGTGGATAAATTAGAGGCATTAACAGAAAGGACCGTGTTAACATAATTTATGTCTGACCTAAACTTCGTATCCTTTCTACTCATATTCACCCTCCCCTCCTGCCAGGTGGCATATTAAAGAAGAAAATAAAAAATAACTGAAGCTCACATCCTACTGAAATTATGTGAAAGATCAACAAAAGTGATGAAATAAAATATAAACACATTTCAAAAGTGAAGAATTACTGTGATGGGATTTTGTTGTTTAGGAAGAGCTGGGGTTTGGATCTGTTGGAAGAAGATAGATAATCCTTTTCTAGCAATCAGCTGGATGTAACCTGGCAGAGTTAGGAACATCCATATACCCAACATACTCACTTGCATACACAAATACATACAAGGAAGGAAAAGAAACCTAGGGGAAGAGGTTTTTTTTTTTTTTTTTTAAGAGATTTTCTTCATTTATTTGACAAAGAGAGAGTACATAAGTAGGGGTATGGCTGAGGGAGAGGGAAAAACAGATTCCCACTGAGCAGGAAGTCTCGATGTAGGCCTCAGCCTATAAGCCTCTTTATTTATTTTTTTAAAGATTTTTTTAAAAAATTTATTTGTTTGACAGAGAGAGAGAAAGAGAGAGCACGAGCAGGCAGAGAGGCAGGCATGGAGAGAGGAGGAAGCAGGTTTTCTGTTGAGCAGAGAGCCTGATGCTGGCTCGATCCCAGGACCCTGATACCATGACCTCAGGCTTAACCCACTGAGCCACCCAGGTGCCCCCTATAAGCCTCTTTAAAGATCAAATGTATAAAACCATATTGCATGGGCTAGCAGGGGTCCCTGCATAAAAAAGAGCCTTATCATCAAGATCTTAATAAGCAGAGAAAACAACTGGTTCCGGTACAACACGATGGATGTAGAACCAATACTGAATTTGTCTCTAAGATGCCATATATCCTTTAAAAAAAAATCTTATTAAACATTCCATTTTAGATTAGTTATAAATTTACAAAAAAAAAAAAAATCACAGACATTACAGACTTTTCCTGTCCTCTCCACACAGTTTGTTGTCCTATTGTTAACATTGTAGTATAGTACATTTGTCAAACTAACGAACTACTCTTGACACATTGTCATTGGTTAAAATCCAATTTTGATTTGCATTTATTAGGTTCTATCTACTGTCCTTTTATTGTTCTACAATCTCATCCAGGATGCCATGTTATATCTTACTTGTTTCCTTCATTAGACCATGATTATAGGAATATTATTAGGTCTGTCCCTGCTATAATCTTTACATGTAAAACTGACAAGACCATCACGCTCAATAAACTATTGACTGATTGAATGAACTGAATAAATAAATGTACTTCTCATTTTATGGAATGTATCTATCACTGGTATAATATTTTGTAGATTGTCCTCCAATTATGATTTGTCTGATGTTTTTCTCAAGGTTATACTATAGTTATGCCTTTTTGGAAGGCATACCAAAGATGTAAGGTGCCATTCTCATCAGATAAATAGCATCACTGATGTTATTAAGCTTGGACACCTGGCTAAGGTAGTGTTTGTCAGGTGTCTCTACTATAATGCTTCTTCCCATCCTCTTTTCCATACTGTAATCATTAGAAAGTGACATGTGCATAGTCTAAAATTAAGGGATGGGAGTAATGTCACACCTCCTTGAGGATTATCTACATCAATGATTTGGTATTTTCCATGCTAGGGATTTGTCTATTCTTCCTCATTCATTTATTTACCCAGTATTGGATTTATAACAATATGTATTCATCGATATTTCATGTTTTGAATCATTATCCAATACTACATCATTTCTTTGATTTCACAAATTGTTTAAGATTAGGGTATTAGGAGCTACTTCTGGTAGATCCTGCATTCATTTGTCACAACTGCAAAATTTTTCTTTTTGAGATCTTTCTTACAGTTTTAGAATACAATTTTTTCAAAGGGCCCTACTGTCATTTATTGAAGAATGATATTAAAATCAAGACCTGGACTTTGTGTATGGTTATGGCTACCAGAGCATTACTTTTCCAGGCTTTCTCAGAGGATGTAGCTAGGAAATACGTGTGAATATAATAACCCATGTGTACATGAAAATGTGTTGATCCACCTATTATCTTAATCCTGATTTCATTTTGATATCTCTAACTCTAATCTAGTTCCACATGGTTCATTCTAACCTTTGCTCTTTGTGTACATGTAACTTCCCACTCCAGAAGGGAGAAACTTTGTTTCCCCCACCCACCATTCATTTACTTATTTATTTATTCCCAATATTTTAGCATAGAAGTTTCAAAATTTTTAACCAATACTCTCACAGGAAATAACTTTATAAAATAGAATACAGAATGTATGTATACTTCCTTTAGTCTGTACGTAGTCTAGTAGTTTCTATTCATTGCCAAATTTACTTGGATCATTACCTTTTCCCTCAATTTCTTTAGTGAAGTTATATTAAAAAATAATTTTTTTATATATTTGCATTATTTTGTCATTGTCTGCATTTCACTCTGGAATTCACCAATCTCCTCATTTACTGTCCTTTAACTTGCATACGTTGAGTTTGATTATTTTTACTTTGAGGTATACAGGTTTTGGAAAATTCATACTGTTGTATATCCACAACTATAGTAGCATATCTAATAGTTTTGCTACCCTAAAAATTTCCCTGTTCTTCACCTGTTCAGTTCTCTGCTTGAACTCACACACTCCTGAAAACTACTGATTTTTCCTAGCTAAATCTTTTCCGGAATGTCATAAAATGGAATTATATATTGCATTGCCTCTTCAGACTGGCTTCTTTCACTTAGAAACATGTATTTAAGATACACCTGTGTCTTTTATGGCTTCGTAGCTCATTTCATTTTATTGCTAAATAGTACTCTGCTGTATGGACATACTACATTTTTTGTTGCTTTTAATCCTTCACCTAGTGAAGAATTTCTTGGATGCTTCCAGCAAGTAGAATAAATACAATATTCTCATATTGGTTTTTATATAGACAAAGGTTTTTAAGTCAGTTGGGTAAATATTTGTTTTTAGTTTCTTTCTCATAATGTCTTTATTGGACTTTGGTACCAGAATAATGCTTGTCATGTAAAATAACTAGGGAAGTTTTCTCTTTTCTATTTTCTGAGAGATTATATGGAATTGGTATTGTGTCTTTCTTAAATGCTTCATAATTTGTAAGTGAAACAATCTTGTCTGATGTTTTCTTTTTGGGAATGTTTATGTCTATTAATTCATTTTACTTAATACACAAAGGGCTATTCAGGTTATCTGTTTCTCCTTAGGTGTTTTGATAGATTGTGTCTTTTAAGTAATTGGTTCATTTCATGAAAATTTTCATATTTGTAGAGAAAAGTTGTTCATAATATCCCCTTAGTATCTTTTTTAAAAAAAATTATTTTTTCAGTGTTCCAAGATTCATTGTTTATGCAGCACACCCAGTGCTCCATGTAATATGTGCCCTCCTTAATACCCATCACTAGGTTCACCCTTCTCCCTATCCCCTCCCTTCCAAAACCCTCAGTTTGTTTCTCAGAGCCCACACTCTCTCATGGTTCATCTCCCCCTCCGATTTCCCCCAACTCACTTTTTCTTTCCTTCTCCAAATGTCCACTGTGTTATTCCCTATGCTCCACAAGTAAATGAAACCATATGATAATTGACTTTCTTGGCTTAACTTATTTCATGCAGCATAATCTCCTCCAGTCCTGTCCATGCTGATACAAAAGTTGGGTATTCATCCTTTCTGGTGGAGGCATAATATTTCATTGTATATATGTACCATACCTTCTTTATCCATTCATCTGTTGAAGGGCAACTTGGTTCTTCCCACAGTTTGGCAATTGTGGCCATTGCTGCTATGAACATTGGGGTACAGATGGCCCTTCTTTTCACTACATCTGTATCTTTGGGGTAAATACCCAATAGTGCAATTTTAGGGTCAGAGGGTAGTTCTATTTTTAATTTCTTAAGGAATCTCCACACTGTTTTCCAAAGTGGCTGCATCAACTTGCATTCCCACCAACAGGGTAAGGGTATCTCCCTTTCTCCACATCCTCTCCAACACTTGTTTCTTGTCATGTTAATTTTGGCCATTGTAACTGGTGTAAGGTGGTATCTCAATGTGGTTTTGATTTGAATTTCCTTGATGGCTAATGATGATGAACGTTTTTTCATGTGTCTGTTAGCCATTTGTATATCCTCTTTGGAGAAGTGTTTGTTCATTTCTAAATTTCATGAGATGAGTAGCATTATCTCCTGCTTTATTCCTGAGCCTGCCTAGGGATTTATAAGTTCTGTCTAATTTTTATTTTTTACATTTGTCTACTTGTGTATGTTTAATTTTATACTTTTTATATAGTTTCCTAAGATTAAAGTTTAGGTTATTGATTTTTATATCTTCTTTTCTAACATATGTATTTATAAATATACCTAAGCACTGCTTTCACTGGATCTCAGATATTTTGATAAATTATATTTTTCTTTTATGTAATTCAACAATTTCAAATTTTTGACTTATGGATTATTTTAGAGTGTTCTGTTCAATTTCCCAAACTTTAGGAAAATTTTAACTACTTTTGTTAGTGATTTCTACTTGAATTCTATTGTGGTCTGGCAGCGTATTTTGTATATCTATGCTTTCACATCAGTTAAGGTGTGATTAATGGCACTGGATATGCTCTATTTGGTTAATGCTCTATATGAGCTTTAGAAGAATGTGTATTCTACTATTGTTGGATGGAGTATTCTATAAATGTCAACTAGATAAAGTTGATTGATAACACTACTTAGATCATCTCTATTCTTATCCTTAACCTACATGATCAATCAATTACTGACAGCATGTTAAGGATTAACTGTAATACTGGATTTGCCTATTTCTCCTTTTAGTTCCATCAGTTTTGCCTCAGGTACTTTGCACACTGTGTTGTTAGGTATATAAACATTTAGTATTGTTTTGACTTTTTCAATAATTGACCTTTTTTAAAAATTATGTAATGTCTTACTTTATCCCTGATAATATTTTTCATTCTGAATGAAATTGATATAGCTATTCCAACTTTATCCTATTTGAGTCTTCATGTTTTACTTTTTTTTCTTAAGATTTTGTTTATATATTTTACAGAAAAAAATGAGAGACACGAGAACAGAAGCAGGGGGAGGTGCAGATTGAAAGGGAGAATCAGGCTCCCCTTTGAGCAGTGAGCCTGGTGCAGGATCCCTGGGACCATGAACTGAGCCAAGGGCAGATGCTTAACTGACTGAGCTACTCAGGCGTTGCTTTGTATTTTACTTTTGGAAGATAATTTCACAGGATTTGAATTTTAGGTTAGCAAAGTTTTCTCTTCTTTTCCACCCAGTATGTAAAGACTTCACTCAAGTTCTTTCTTAAATGGATTTTTTTTGACAAGAACCCTGCTATAATTCATGCCTTTATTCTTCTATTGATAAAAGAACCTCTCCACTGGTTTCTTTTATGATTTTCAATTTGTCTTTTGTTTACTGAAGTTTATATATGATTTACCTGTGTGCGTATGTGTGTGTGTGTCTTAAATCACTTGGTATTTTATCAGCTTCCTGGATCTGTAATACAGTATCTTTAATTTTAAGCAGAATATTATTGACCCTAGGACATTTTTTCAAGGAGTCTTACAGTCTCTGTATTTTATTGATTTCTTTAGATTTCATATACAATGTGCTTATATTGATATATTTAAATTTTACCACTTCTATGTTTTTTATATTTTGATTTTTTCTTAATATTTTCCCAACTTTTCTGCAATTATTTTCATTTTTTTCTTTGAGTTTTGGTTTTGGAAGTTTTTACTGACTACATGTTCACTAATTCATGTCTACCTTTTTATTTTGATTCTTTCTTACAATTTCCATCTCTCTGCTAACATTATCCATTTTATATTGTATATATTCTACTGTTTCCATTACAGCCCTTACCATATTATTCATGATTATTTTGAATTCCTTGTTATAATTCCAACATCTGTGTCATATTGGAATCTGGTTCTGATGCTTGCTTTATGTCTTTGAATTCATGTATGTGTGTGCTCATGTGTGTGTGTGTGTATTTTCTTGAAAGTCAAGGGTATATTGGGAAATAGGTATGGAAGTAAATAGGACTCCAATGAGCTGATTTATATCCATCTGGATATGAGCTGGACTCTCTTTAATGTTTATTGTAATTATAGGTACAAGAGCCTTCAAACTGCTTAAGCATCCTTGTTTCTTTTCTCCCTCTTGGCTTTCTTGCTTTCCTTTATTCTGTTGTTCAAAGAAATTCCATGTCATGCCGCTCTGTCAGCTGTAATCCATTGTTATAATACTGGAGGCTTATTGGTGTGGTGGGGTGATTTCTATAACTGGATTCTTTGTCTTTTAGTGAGGCTGTGGCTTAGAGGTATGTCTTTTACAAGTATTTTCCTTTCTCCTTCAGAATACATTTTATCCCCTCTTATTCTCTAGTTCTTTTTCTGGCTGCAGGAATCTCAATCTATTTCCTTGAAACCTTGTCCTCTGTTGACTATTTGTTTTCCATAGATAATATAAGACTAGAGCAGCAGGAAGTAGGGCAGAATTCCTTTCTGCTGCTAAGGAAAGGTATCACATTATCCTCTTGTATATTTCTTGCCATACAGATTAAGTCTTTGCTAGGAAAGTCTAGGGTTTTGCTATTTTAGTGTCAGGGTCAAAAGGGGATCTTTTACCTTTACCAGGAGAACCTCTTCATGTTCCTGAAGGGAGAGTGTGGAGGCCTGCCAATAACTGTATCCCTTCTGGAAGTTTCTTACTCTCATGCTATTCTGCACTCAGCTTCTAGTAATTCAACATTAGCATTTAAGAGTTTTACCACTTCATGGTTGCCAGTGACTTCTAGTTCTAAGCAATTATTAGAAGCTATATATTTGTGGATTTCCTGGTCTCTCCAAATTTTGGAGTGGTAGTTTGTCTTGTTATCTCAGTTCCCTGATGGGTCCAAGAAAAGCTTTTGATTTTCAGTTTGTACAGATGGTTTTTTTTTTTTTTTTTGTTTTGTTTTTTGTTTGTTTGTTTGTTTTGTTTGTTTTTTTGATGTAGGAGAGGAGTAAGGAGTTCTATGCTCTCTATATGTTGAAGTTAAAACTGAAGTTCCGCATTTTGGAGAGAATACACATATAGATATGAGCTGACAAGATCTTTGTCACTGAAGAACTGTAATCTGGCTCTTATGAATCACTGGAGAAGGTGTTACAAAAAGGGGGATGAGCAAATAGAACAGTGGAAACCTCAGGGGTGGCCATGACTCAGGCACTGAGCCTAGTCAACTGGATTTGGTAATGCTATGGGAGGCTTAGAAATCAGAAGGCAGAGCTGTCTGGTCTCAGCAGTCCAGAAGGAAAAGATGAAAACTCAATGAGAAGTAGAGTGTAGAAGCTAAAAATTCAGGTTAACACTCAACAATAATTTTTAAAAGTTGAAAAAATTACACAAGTTCAAATTGCTCCATCTCTGAAAAATTTCCCCTAAATAGATATAGACCATAAAAATATACCATTTGGCAGAAGGTCAGTATGGACTTTTTTTTTTTTAATTTCATAGGATAATGCATAATGTTAAATATAACAGTGTTTTGTTTATTAAAAGTATTAACTTTATGGTGTATATTTTACATACAAACCTCTAGAAGTTTCTAAGTTTATTTATAGCAGATTTAAATTAAATATCAAAATGAGTTAATGCAAGGGTGTTGAATCTCACATAAAGACTTCACATGTTAACATCTTTAGGTCTTTAAATTTGCCTGTGTAGGAGACCTGTTATAGTTCTATAAATTGTCCAATTGTCTTCATTAAAAATACAAGATACTTGAAACCATAGTTCACTTACATTCTACTTATCTAATTCACCAAGTTTCTTCTGGTTTAAATTGCTCTGAGCTAAATCGTCACCAATATTGAACTGAAAGCAATGTTATTGAAGCAAGTCAGTTTTAATAAACTTCTGGAAGAATGTACTTTGACAATCCTTTTGAAACTTGACTTGTTTGATTTTCAAACGAAAGAAACAATTTTAAATGACTGGGAAATAATAAAAAAGTTGCCAAAATTAATAAGAAAGTATGACTAGAAATATAAGTAGGTATGTATTATATATTATATTCCAACAGAATGTAGAAGAGCAAAAATGCCTAATCAAGATTAATCTGATAAAAAGAATATCGATTTTAAAAGTATTTTAGGACTCTCCTTTGAATCCCACTTCTACCAGAAAATTTCATAGGATCACACAAAATTTTGTAGAGAAAATATAGTTTGTTGGTGACATATGTTTTGTATCTGCCCTCCACCAACCTTTTGTTATAGGCAAATTGCTTTTGCATTATTCCCTAATTAATATCTATCATAACTATCTTAATTGAAATACCTACCTTCTTTTATTCAGGTCTAAATGTCACCATTCCATTGAGATCAACATAATTGCCTTTTTTTCTATAAAATTCTGCAATGGTTTATAGTAGATATTGCTTACTCTTTTCAACTATATAACCCACAGAATAGGCTACATTTTAATGATATCTTATTTGCATACTCATTGTATGCTCCTCAAATAGGAGTCCTTGAAAGATTAAGATTTGCTGTATTTCTAGGGCTCCTATATACCTCTCTGTATATATTCAATAAAGACTTTTTTGCTACTGGAGTTTCAACTATCATCAAAGAAAGGGCATTTTTTTGTTTTGTTTTGCATTTATAAATTGTCTTCCTTTGGATTATGGCAGTAATAAATTTTTTAGCTCATTTTTATAGAGATATAAAATAAATGAGTTCAAAAATGGAGCTTCCATTATGGAAGAAATAGAAACTTCTAGATTGGAGAAACAACTACAGGAAACAGAACAATTTATCCAGCTATGAATGCAAACAAACTGTATATGCCACTCCTTTGATTTCCATTCTGCTCCTGATTTTAGTTTCACATTAATATTATTGTGATAAGTTTTTACTTATTCTCTCTTTTACACATATCCAAAAATAAAGTCTTAGAAATTACAGTAACAATTAAGAATTAATATAATCTTCATTAAATAAAAATAACAATAAATGATCTTCAGTTTCTGTTTTGTTTTGAATGAAGCCTGAGCTTCTTCCTCCTTTACCTTTCATCAGGATATATATCATCTTCTTTTGCTAGTTCTTATCATTTGAGAAGTCAGGAAAATATTTTCAAATCGATCAGAGAAGATTGGAGAGAAAGCTTTTCTCAGACTTTTGTATAGGGTTTTCAATGAATGTACATATATCATTTCTTTATCCATGGGGAAAATTATATATGGCAGTGAGGTCATTCCATTATTATCACCCTAACTTTTTAGAATAAACCTGAAAGTTCGGGATTTATAAAAGAGCATTTTATTCATGAGCCTCAAAAACCTTAAGTCTATATGTAAAGTGGAAAGTAACCTGAATAAATAGAAAAAGTTGAACTCTCACCTAGTCTGTCCAGTCTACTATTTTAAATACATCCTTTACTTATGGGCCATGTTTACATAGTGGAATGTGTTTTCATTGAACATTGATTACTATTATTGTGGGGATAGTTTGGATCAAATCTCACTTCCCACAAGCCATTTCCTATCAGAGTTAATGGGTTTGCAGCTCATTTATAATGACCATATTGGCAGGGATTTAGCTGATGTTTTCAAATACTCAATAGGAGAGGTTTTTTTCCACTCTCCTGAGTCCCTCTCAGCTGCAGGTAAAGAATGTTACAGCTGGATGAGAGAGCTAATTAGAGCCAATTATAGCCTGAGTGACCAGCAGTGGCATTAAAATGTCTGGCAGAATCTACCTTGTCCTTACAACACAGAGGTTTTTGAGTCTCTACAAATACCTGTCTTGGAACATTAAACATTTTATAGAATTGCAGGTAATAAGCACTTAAATTTAATAATCAAAAGAGGCATTGCCAAAGGAATCCTGAAAGTAGGACTTCACTAGACATGATTTTACACTGACTGCCAAAGGCATCCCAAAATTAATAGTAAATTTCAGATACTTAATGAGAAGCATCAAAGTTCTACAACCAATTTGGACTTAATAAATCCAGTGACCTGAATTTAATTCAACTTATATACTCATATTTTCTCATATGAAGTGCATTGGTTAGCATTTTGGAAGAGCTATTACCAGACTATTGTCATTTTTATTTTTATTTTATTTTATTTTACTCACTTATCCAATAGAAGACAGTGAGTGAGTTTGCGTCCATCTTCTCCTTTCCTACCCACACTATTTATAAGGATGGAGGATCTCATTTGGCCCTTAAAACGCCGGGAAGAATTTGTATAGACAGAATCAGGAGGATAGAATTATTCTACTTTTGCTATTATTTATAGCTTTTGACAAACAAAATGAGGAAGAGAGAGAAACAGAATATTTAGCACTAAATCTTAAAGTTTTAGAAGAGACATTAAAGAAGCACATATCATTTTCAAAATGCAGTTGGAAAAATTTATAATTTTTATCTAATCAACTTATCTTTTCAATATCTATCCACCTATCATGAATATAGATATTTATCTGAGAATGTATAATATCATGTTCTATAACATCCAGGTGTTCCAAATAATACTTAGAAGTAAATATAGTGAATTATTTTTTGAAATATTTTTAAAAGGGTGAAAGATTGAAAATATCATAAAAGGGAAATATATAAAACATTCTATTTTTATGCTTGAAAGGTAAATGTTAGATGTAGAAAATTATATGAGTAGTTTCTACTGCTTAATCAGTTTTTAATTTAATACACAAGACCTACATTTATTATAATTGTGTATATTTATAATACACCATTATCTGAAATTCATAGCTACAGTATCTAACCATAACTTATAAGTGAGTAATCAATAATTTCTGATAGGTTGAACACAACAAAATCAATTAACAGCTATATAAAAACAAAAATTGTTTTTCTGGTATGCATTTCCAAGCAGCTCTAAATACTCCATGATGAAAATGCATTTCATGGAATTGTCCTTACTCAAATTCAATTCCAGTTATGACCCTGAGAGATGATTAGTAAATTCGACTTTTTAATTAGCATTTTGCATAATTCACTGAAATTATAATGCATTCATGCATTTGATTGTCAAGGTACAGATGTGCTAATATGAAGCTGTAATTTTCTCATCTAAATAACTCTTAGGAAAACCTCTAATTTCTTACAATTCTATTGTTTAGGACCTATTACTGTTCATTTTAAAAAATGAGTCCAGAAGTGGATTTTGAATCAGTTTGTATTGTTATAGTGGAGTAAGATAGTAGAAACCAAAGGAAACTCACATTATTTAAAAGGTTATTTAGGGGCGTCTGGGTGGCTCAGTGGGTTAAGCCGCTGCCTTTGGCTCAGGTCATGATCCCAGGTCCTGGTTTCGAGCCCCACATCAGGCTTTCTGCTCAGCAGGGAGCCTGCTTCCTCCTCTCTCTCTGCCTGCCTCTCTGCTTACTTGTGATTTCTCTCTGTCAAATAAATAAATAAAATCTTTAAAAAAATAAATAAAAGGTTATTTATTCAATTTTATTGAAAACCACTTGATCAATTAAAATAACTTTTGAATGTAAAAAGTGCCTTTGTATTTCAAATCACTACTAAATTATAGCCAAATAGATATTATAAAATAGAAAAATAAAGGACAATTTTTGTTTTGTTTTATTTTGTTTTATTTCATGGCGCTTGAGTAGCATGGAGCAAAAATCAGTTTTCACCACAGGACATTCAGGTGACATCAGTACTAAACCAAAAATATTGACATGTTTTTGATATTTGGTTTCCTGTAATGATACCTTAGACTTGAAAAAATATGAGAATCTGTTAATATATTTATTAAGCATATTCCTGAACTTTCCTCAAAGATACATCTGTTTTTGGTGAAGTTTACTATTTGTTTCTTGTAAATAGCAAACTCCTATCAACTGGGCATCTCAGCTTCAACTCTGCATTAAATGAAAAAAATATATATTAAAATATGGAATGTGGTTGCTCAAGGGAAATGGCAGGGTGTACCAGGTTTTTATTTAAAAACTCACTATGACTTTATTTTTCTTTCTGTACACCACTGGGACTATTAGAGAGAAATAAATGTTTCCAAATGAGGTGAGAGAACTTACAAGCTAGGATTTCTGCCCATTGGTCCTAATTACAATTGAGGTAGACTGCCAGGAATCAACCACCCACACACGTGGATAGTTGCTATGTACTTCGCCAACATAGATTTTTGTGCTCTTGGTGCTGAGAACATTGACCAGTAAAACTGTTATTATTGCAAACATGTGTGGCAATGCTGAATGAAGTTTCTAGGGAATAGTGTGGTAGAACGAATATTAGTATTGGGAGCAAATGCTTCCTTAGGACATAATATAAAAAAGCACTTCCTATATATCTGAATTCTGCTGTACAGAATTCATATTATGTGGATAATAGTATGAAAAGACCTCTGTGTTACTCCTGGCATAGTCTACATGGGTCCCTAGTAGGTAATCCCTCACAGCAATTTTATAGCCTCTGGCTCTAGATGCTCATAAAACAAAGTGAAGTCTTACATTTGTGGCAATGCTGATGAGCTGAGATTGGCTTATGTTGAGTTCCACTGTCCTACTTCTAGGAAGAATAACATTGTGTCTCATGATTCTTTCATGTTAAGATACTATATAGTTTGTCATTTACTTGCAAACAGTTGTATAAAAAATTGAAATCAAAGATGGGTTTGATAACATGTAAATTAACTTGAAATTTGTGAGGATGAAGGTTGTCAGAAATGGCTAAATGTTTGAAAATCATCATATTAGAAATGTTAGTGTGGAATTTTATTTGCAGAAGAACAAATGGTTACTTGCAAATAAGAAAGAAGTTGATAAAGTATGTTCCACTAAGGCCTGAAGTGTAAGCTTACAATACTAACCTGTTTGTTACATGGGCTTCTGAATTGAATTATTTGTGTAATCTCCAGACACATACTACTTTTACCTTCTATTCAATGATCTTTATTTTTAATAACAATGTGAAGGTCATGAATCCTTAACAGTAAAATTGATGAAGCTCTTGGAATTCCAAATATATTTAAAGGAAGGCTTTCTGGATACCATTCAAATGAGAATATAAAGCTAACCATTTATAAAGCCATTAAGATATTAAGCCCAACATGGGGCGCCTGGGTGGCTCAGTGGGTTGAGCCGCTGCCTTCGGCTCAGGTCATGATCCCAGGTCCTGGGTTCGAGCCCTGCATCGGGCTTTCTGCTCAGCAGGGAGCCTGCTTCCTCCTCTCTCTCTGCCTGCCTCTCTGCCTACTTGTGATTTCTCTCTGTCAAATAAATAAATAAAATCTTTAAAAAAAAAAAAAGATATTAAGCCCAACTTTATGGGACCTCATAGTAATCTTTTTCTAATATTAACACTCTCAGAAAGCTTTCAATTAGGAAGGATGTGTTTTGATTTTAGACAAGCTGGCAAAAAGAACAGTGAAGAGAAAGTAAAACACACTTGTAATGTATTGTAATATTGTATGTAAATCATATTCGTAGATATTTCCCTGTTTGGTAACATTATCCATGTTCTCCAGCCTTACCATTAACCTGAAGTGTTTGAATAATTTCAGCTCCTTTACTGTAATATTTCTAAAGAAAATTGAACTTTTTATAGACAAAACCTCACTGATTTGTCTTTTTATAGACAAAACTTCCACTGATAACATAGTTATCAGAGGAAGGCATATATAACGGTTAGATTTCACTGTGGCTGTATGGCAAGCCTGGCTGTGAAAAAGTGAATTATGTAGCAGAATCTCAGCTGTGATACTTATGTGAGGATATGCAAAGCAATGGATTGACTAGTGTGTGAAGATAATTTTGCAGTCCTGTTCTTAAATTCACTTTCAGATATTTTTAAATTAGAGAATAAATCAATACTCTAATGTGATTCACTTTTGTACCTCATTTTTCTTTTCCCTTTTCTTTCTTTCTTTTCTTCTCTCCTGCCAACCCCCCCACCCACGGTTTTGTAGGAATCTACCAAACTGTCTTCCAAAGTGGCTTTAGAGTTTTGCCTTCTCACCAGCAAGGAATGAGAGTTCCTGTGGCTCCACATCCTTGCCAGCATTTGGTGCTGTTGAGTGTTTTGGATTTTGTTCATTTTAATAGGTATGTAGTGGTATCTCATTCTTTTAATTCACTGTTTTCTAATTACATATGATGAGCATCTTTTTATGTGCTTATTTGCCATCTGTATATCTTCTTGGTAAGATGTCTATTCAGGTCTTTTGCTTTTTTTGTTGTTGTTTTTTTGTTTGTTTGTTTTGTTTTCTATTTATTATAGAGAGAGACAGCCCAAGCAGGGGAGGGGCACAGAGAGAAGGAGAATTAGGCTAAGCAGGGAGCACAACTCTGCAGTTTATCCCAGGACCTTGAAATCATGACCTGAGCCAAAAGCATCACTTAACCTATTGAACCACCCAGGAGCTCCTGCTATTTTTTTATTGGGGCTGTTTGTTTTCTTGTTGAGTTTTACGAGTTCTTTGTATATCTTAGATAATAATTCATTATCATATCTGTCTTTTGCAAATGTTTTCTCCCAGTCTGTACCATGTCTTCTCAATTTTATGACTGGGTCTTTTGCAGAGCAGCAGGTTTTCTTTTTTTTTTTTTTTTCCATTTTTTTAAAGATTTATTTATTTATTTGACAGACAAAGATCACAAGTAGGCAGAGAGGCAGGCAGAGAGAGAGGAGGAAGCAGGCTCCCCGCTGAACAGAGAGCCCGATGCGGTGCTCGATCCCAGGACCCCGGGATCATGACCTGAGCCAAAGGCAGAGGCTTTAACCCACTGAGCCACCCAGGTGCCCCATAGTTTTTCATTTTAATGAAGTCAGCTTATCAATTCTGTCATTGATCCTGCCTTTGGTATTATATCCAAAAAGTTATTGCCATATCTAAGGTTGCCTAGATTTTACCTTTTATCATCTTGTAGTAGCTTTATAGTTTTGCATTTTGCATTTATGTCTATCATCCTTTTGAGTTAATTTTTGTGAAAAGTATAAAGTCTATGGCTAGATTTTCTTTTTTGCATATGGATATCATTTTTCAGCACCATTCATACAAAGACTCCATCACTTTTCTCCATTACTTTTTTCTTTGTTGAATATCACTTGGCTATGTGGGTTAACTGTATTTGACATTTTTAATTCCTAATATGTAATAAAGAATATCTTTTTTAGAACATATTTTTGTTAATGGTATATATGATTTATTTTTTATTAACTTTAGCCTTTGACTTTGCCAAGCTCATTTGTATTCTGATAGTTTTGCATGATTTGAGGATATTTTAGATAATCGTGTTACATGTAAATAGTGCCAGTTAGTTTCTGTATTTTCAAAACTTATTCTGTGTGTATATTTTCCTTACCATATTGCTCTAAAACTTCCCCTGCATTCTTGAATAAACATTGTGAAAATAGAGATACTTCTCTTAATCTAGATAAGAGAAATCATATTATAATTCATTTTAAGTACAATGTTTAATGTATGTTAATATCATTAAGGAAGATGATGATGATCATAAAGCAATTACTTTATAGTCACAGATTACTAAGTGTTTCCATCATGAATCAGTATTTCATTAAAGACTTTGAATCTCTCAGACCGAGATAATTTTTTCCTTTTACCTTTAAATGTAATGAATATACTGATTAATTTCTAAATATTTAACTACCTCTACAATCATAAAATAAGTCCTATTGGTTATGACATATAATTAGTTTTATATATCTCTGGATAATATTAGATAACTTCGAAACTTTTTGCACTATTTTTTTTTGCCCTATTTTATGAGAATGATTGCCTTGTAATACTCCTTTCTTTTAATATCCTTGACAGGTTTGGGGCCAAGTTCATGCTTCTCTAATTCAAAAAAGAGTTAAGGTTTCCCTCATTTTCTATTTGCTGAAAGAATTTGTGTAAGGTAGAATTTTTTCTTTTTTTTTAAATAAATACTTGGGAGTTTTTAACAGCAAGACCATCTGGTCCTGGAGATTTCTTTGAAGGGAAGATATTTAATCTTAGTTTTATTTTCTTTAATATAAATCATATTACTGATATTTTATACTTCTCTCAGATTTATTGAAGTTTCTTCCCAAAGTATTTCTGCACTTTAACTAAACTGACAATTTTATTGGCAAAAATCTCTAACATAATTAATATCTCTACTACTTTAATATCTGAACATTTACACTGATATCCTAATTTTGCAACAGATATTAATAATGTTTTCTCATATTTCTTCTTGATCTGCCTACCTATTTATGAATTTTATTGCTTTCCTCCAAGACCCAGCACTGGTGGTATTCATTTTCTAGTTTATTTTCCATTTAATTGACTTTTGTTATTATCTCTGTTATTT
Source organism: Lutra lutra (assembly GCF_902655055.1). NCBI lineage: Eukaryota > Metazoa > Chordata > Mammalia > Carnivora > Mustelidae > Lutra > Lutra lutra. The sequence goes on from NC_062279.1 coordinate 196,000,932, forward strand.
TCTTTCAATTATTTTCTTTGAATAAAATGTGATTTTTTTCAGTTTCTAGCTTCTAATAAGGAAATATTGATTTTACATCTTTTGTGAAGAGCCAATGTGAATTTTTCTTTGTTCCCTGTTCGTACTCAGACTTGTTCTCTTTGTGTCTTTTTCTAACTTAATCCCAATGTTAGAAACACTTTGTATGATTACATTTATATAACAAATTTTGGGAATTTTCTATGTTCATCTGAAAATGTGTTTTCCTTTATATAGATTTGTATAAGGTACAATACTCTACACATCAGGTACATCATTTGCTGATCATGTATTTAAAATTCTTGTGTATTTAAATGATTAGCCAGGTGCCTGGGTGGCTCAGCTGGTTAAATGTCTGCCTTTGGCTCTGGTCCTGATCCTGGGGACCTGGGATTGAGAATCACATTTTGCTCCCTGCTCAATGGGGACCCTGTTTCTTCAGCTCTCCTGCTCCTTCCTCTTACTTGAGCTCTCCCTGTCAAAAATATAAATAAATAAAATTAAAATTTAAAAAAAAACTTAAAAAAAGTAAAAAAAATTATTAGCAATTTGGGAAAGTTTAAATGTCACATTACAAATATGAACTCTTCAAATCTACCTTTAGCCAATATCGCTGTGTATTGTGAAATAAGATTATTTGACAGAGATTTAGATCTTCCTTTTTAATTGACACCTTTATCATGAATTTGTTTTTATCTATAATAGTAATAGCTTTAAAGTGTCTGACTTAGTATCACCAAATCAACTTCCTTTAGTTTATTGTTTGCGTAATACAACTTTTCTTTCCTTACATGTTTTATTTGGCATTACTTTATTTCCTATTAAAAATATTACCATAGGGGCACCTGGGTGGCTCAGTGGGTTAAAGCCTCTGCCTTTGGCTCAGGTCATGATCCCAGGGTCCTGGGATCGAGCCCCCCATCGGGCTCTCTGCTCAGCAGGAAGCCTGCTTCCCCCCTCTCTCTGCCTTCCTCTCAGCCTACTTGTGATCTCTGTCTGTCAAATAAATAAATAAAATTTAAAAAAAAATTACCATATAATAGCCTGTTATACGTTTACCTTTTTAAGTTTGTTCCCTTAGAATTAAAACTAGCATTCCTGATTAATTACAGTTTTATACAAAGAATTATTTTTACCTTTTCCTTGGTAATGCTGGAGTAGTTAACTTTTCTCCTTCCACAGTAGTGATAGAACTTAAGAAATATTTTAGTACTATGTATTTCTTCATCTTTAGTATTATGTATTTCTTCATCTTTGCCTTTTATTGTTATATTACTTAATTCTATATTATTTCAAATTCCCAAAATGTTTTAATCATTTTGACTGTGTAATTTCAATTTAATGATCTTAAAAATGCTAACGCTCTGCCTTCTCAAAGCTGCTGCTGACATACTCAAGAATCTTTCATGTTAGCTATTAAAACTTTTCAAATAGAGACTTTCTTTTTAAAAAGTAGTACCTATCTTATTGACATTTTTTACTTGGTGAAAAACATTCTTATACTTTTCCTTAACTCTTTAGACACGGTTTTCTATATTTCTTTATATATACTTTAAATAGCTGATTTAAAATCTTTTTCAACAAAATCCAACATCTCAGCTTCTTCAGGGACATTTCCTACTGTGCGCTTTATGTTTTCTTGTGTGTGAGCCATACTTTCAGATTTCTTGATGTGTCTTAGAATTTTTTTTATTGGTAACTTTATTTTAAATACTGTGGCAAGTCTAAAAGTCAGAACTGTCCCTTTCCACAGCATTTAATTGTCTCTCTTGGTGGTTGGTTTTTGTTTAGTGGTTTTTCTGAGCTAACTCTGCAAAGCTATAGTTTTTGGCATGTGTGTCCCTAAGGTCTCTGCTTAGTTACCTGACTATTCAGCTAGTAAGTAGAGGTAGAGATTTCCTTGAAGATCTGAAAACAAGTCTCCTACTCCTTTCCAAGGAGTTTACTGGGTATTTTGGGGTACACCTTTAACACTCTGTCAGGCTTTTTACAACCCTGTCTTAGACTTCCTTCCTCCTTGGGCAGACTCAAAGTTAGAGGCATGAGTTTAGTGCCTTCTTGGGTCTTTCCCAGGCATGTACACAACCCTGCTCATAGGTACAGTCCTATTCCTATTCCTAAGAATATGTTAGAACTTTTCAAAGGTCCCCGTGAAACTCTTATTCCCCAGCTTCCTTTCTTAGGCTTTTTGATTAGTTTATTCTTTGCTGTGATTATTACTGACTACTTCAGGCAACGTTAAAAAATTGCCTTTGACTATTTATGACAAATGTCCCTGGGGACAATTCTATTCACTTTGGGAGAGCCTGAGTGAGGTCCAATAAGACAGAGTTTCCCAGTAGAGTCTTTCAGGGAACAATTAACATCTTAAGGACAACAAATCCCTAGGAATATGATTTTTTTGGGGGGCTCTAAAACTTATTCACCTTTTTAATTCTTTTATTAACATATAATGTATTATTTGTTTCAGGGGTACAAGTGTATGATTCATTAGTTTAACACAATTCACAGTGCTCACCAGAGCACATACTCTCCCCAGTGTTCATTACCCCACCACCTCATCCCTCCCACCCTCCTCCACTCCAGAAACCCTAGGTTTGTTTCTTGAGATGAAGTTTCTTATGGTTTGTCTCCATCTTGGGTTTTGTCCCATTTCATTTTTTTCTCTCTTCCCCCATGATCCTAGGAATATGATTTTAAAGGACTTCCAATCTTTTTTTGCTCCCACCACTGGCTGAAAGGTGTTTGTATTCACTCTGATTGCCTCACTGCTGGTTTTCAAATCTTCCATTAAGCTGTAGAAGAGGAGATAGCAATAGAGCAGGTTAAAATACCATAACAATCATTGTACTTATTGACATTAAGTCTTTGTTCTTTAATACATGCTTCCCAGGTTGCTGCAAGTCTTTGATTAATTTCCATGATTCTAAAAAAGTTGATTTGACACTTTTTGCAAGTGTTCTCAGTGCTTTTATTGAGATTATTTTTTGAGGTACTTCCTCTACCATTTTTGTTGCCATTCCTACAAGATTTTATTTTTTTAAGTATTGAACATGATTTATTCAAGGTAAAATCTCAAACCAGTGAGAAAGCCATTAATGTAATCTTCTTTTTCCTAAGCGTTCTGGGTGTTAGGCCATAGTGTGTACTGAGTTTTGACTTTTGATTTTTGTTTCCAAATTTCGCTTGGGTATTTAATTATAGTTCATATTAATAAGATAGTCAACTTCACATTCTGTGCCCTGTCACATATACCAACTAGTTTTTTGCTTTTTTTTTTCCTATAGCAAGAACATTCAACATCAGATCTATACTTTCTACAAAATTTTTTAGTGTACAATACAGTATTGGTAACTATTGGCACAATGTTGTACAGTACATCTCTAGAATGTACTGATCTTGTATAACTAAAACCTTATATCTATTGAACAATATCTTCTCACTTCCTCCTCTCCCCAGACACCAGCAACCCACCATTCTGTTCTCTGCTTCTATGATTTTGGCTATTTTAGGTACCTCATATAAACAAAATCATAAGGTTGATTTTTTAATGTTAAAGTAGCTTTATATCCCTGAGATAAATCTTAGTTTGTCAGGATATACTATGATTTTTAGATATTACTTGATTTAATATGGTAAAATCTTCTAAAAGAATTTAACAACTCTTTTTGTAAGGAATATTGGTATGTACTTTTTTATCTTAGTGTCGTGTTTGGTTTTGGTATTGGTGTTATACTGGCTTTATAGAATGAACTGGGAAATATCCCCTTACATTTAATATCCAAAAGCAAATTTTGTTAAAGAATTGTTATTGTCTTCCTTAAATCCTTGGTTGAATTCACCTGTGAAATCATCTGGCCCTTGAGCTTTCTTTCTGGAAAACTTTTAAGCTACTATTGCATTTTTTAAAAATACATGAGACCTATTCAGGTTATCTATTACATCTATATCACTTTATATATAAGAACCTTACAATAATATATTTCCATATCTTTCCTTCCAGCTTTTGTTATATCATTATCATATATTTTATTTGCACATGTACATGAACCGCATACTACAATGTTATTGTTAAATACTTATTTGTCTTTTAAAGAGATTAATGTAATACAAAATACATCTTATGAATAAGTTACAAGAACAGAAGACACAGCATAGAGAATATAGTTAATGGTATTATAATAGCATTGTATGGTGACAGATGATAGCTATACTTGTGAACATAGTATAACATAGAGATATTGAAGATAAAGAAAATTTCCATCACTACAAGGATACTTTGTTTCTCATTTATAACTACATCTCCCCCTTTCCATCTGCCACTATTGCTAATGCTTTACAACAACTAATTTGTTCTTTATATCCATAATGTTGTTTTTTCAAAGATGTTATTTTAATGGATCATACAGTATGTAACATTTTAGCTGCCTTTTATCAGTTCCCATTTTGAGACTTCAGGAGTTCCCTGTCCACAGTATATGGGAGGCAATCTCTCAAGTCTTAAGGTTCCTATGTAATTCACCTTCTTTTTACCTTTCTTTCTGTGCTTTATTGTTATGTTATGTCTAGAGTGTTTTAAGCTGTAATGGGGAGGACTTGGGGAAAAAATAGGACTGTTCCATATTTGCCAAAATGCAACATGTCCTTTATTAAAAAGGATTTAGTGTTCATGAGGTAATCATATTCACTTTGATTTGCTTCCCCTGAATATCAAATACTAGCTTCAATTATTAGAATACTTTGTAGAACATGTAACTATCTTTCAATCCTGAATCATAAAATTTAAAAGATGTAAAACATACGTTTAATTTTCTGTAATTTGCTCTTCATTTTCTAAGTGATCACTTATCTGCATTTCTTTGTTATCCAAGAAAAACTACCTTTTTAAAAATTAAATCAACAGACACATCTTATTATTAATCATAATTCTCTTTATGTAGAAATTTACAGTTTATAAGATTTTCATATATTTCAATAATAGAATTCTAGCACTTTAACATACATTTAAAATACATATATATTTGTCTCTCTTGATATAAATGGTACCCTTTGATTTGTCCTTGTGTTTGTATTGCCATAGAATTAGACAAACTCATTTGGTTTTTCTTAACTTTCTAGCAGTAAGGAATGGTATATGTTTTTCAGAATTCAAATGAGGCAACAGTTCAGGATCAGGAGTAAGCTATCAGTTGGCACGAATGAGTAATCAAAATACCACAGGATAGACATAATTCCAGGAAAAGTTCCTGGCCCAACTTTCGCCTTACTATTCACCTTCCAAATTTGAGCAGCTTGGACTATCTCTAAGAGTCTATGTTTTGTTGTGTCTGGTATTATTATGACTGAAAAAAAAAGTGAAAGTGCATGTGTCAATTGAAATTGTTTCTTTTTTTTTCCTCTATCAAGAAGGAGAAAGTCCTCAGAAAAATAGTCAGCAGATGGCTGTATCTGCAAGTTTGTTTGTTTTTCTGTCAGCAGTCAAAATGACGTGGCTAGAGTGCTAACAAGATCAAGGGAAATCATTTCAAATGAAAATAAATGAGTATGTGCCTTGAGAATAGCTAGAACTATTCTATGTTGGGATGGCTCTTCATTCATGCCATCCTTAATCTTTAAAGGCAGACTATGAGAAAGCAATTAGGAAATACTATAAATCTTTGTTATAATATAAATAATACTGTATATCTTATATATTATACAATATAGTAATATGCAATATACCAGGAGATATATATATATATATATATATATATATATATATATATATATTATATATTACATGTATATTGTATATATAATATATAAGTGTATGTATATATTTACAATGTATATAAATGTAATATACAATATTATTTCAAGGAAATCTTGGTTTCCTTTGAATAGTTTTTCTTCTCTTTCTTCATGAAATAGATTGTATATATTTTATTCTATTTAGTTTTTTAAGTTAGCTTCATGTACTTTCAAGAAACAATAAGCAACTTCCTAATATTGTGAATTTTGTAATTTATGGTCAATTAGTTTTATTAAAGATGTTTCTAGTATTCTATTTCTTATTGAATGTTTTACTTATGTAAAACTTAATCATAGGAGTTATTCCCTAAAACAAATTAACAAAACTAACAAAAGCTATTGTAGATAATGTAGTATGCTGCTCAGACTCTGCTCCCACCTCCCTCAAGACCTAGCACTCATTCATTTGCTGGTATTGTTGTCAGCTGGATATTCTCAAATGATACCCTCCAGAACAGTTGTCTTGAATGGAGGAGAGCTGTCTTCCCCAGGTTGCCCTTATCAGGGATAGTTCATATAAAATGGCTGATAAATCAGGTTGTTATAGCATTGCCCCTGTTTCAATGCAAACTACTCTGCAAAACTATCTCAGATCCAGAGCTCCCTGTAGGAACCACTGAGATCTTCCTTTTGACTGCCAAATCTCATTTTTTTTCAAATTCTTCTTCAGATAATGAGATGATCTTGAGAGCATAGCACTCCTGAGTACTTCTTATACATGGCTTTACATTTCAGTTCTTTCTCAGTCTTCTCCAGTTCTTCAAGAGTTGAATTCTAGATCCTGGTTTGTCTGCCTAGCAAGGTCAAGGCCCAGATTGGGAGGAAGTGGGATCTTAGAATATGGTGTGGAAATATCTGATTTTTAAATTCCTAGATTCCTTTGAACTTTAAGTATGCAGAAATTATCCACCCTTCTATTAAGCTAATGTTTCCCAGTTAAGTGAAGATTTAATGTCTCTGCCTTGTAAAAGAACATATTCCAAAACTTAAAGATCTTCCTCCTTATTTCCAATGACCACCAGAACAATAACTAAGTCACAACATATTTGAGCCAGATATGTCCTGATCTACAAAAAGAGCTATAAGACCTGGTTAATATTTATCAACTAGAATCAAGATAATATTTATGAAACATAATCTTGAGGTTCTAGGTTAAGGTGATGAGACATAAGATTGGATTATTCTGAGTTGGGATGGCATTTTGTTCATGTTACATTATGGATAAGGAAAATGGAGAGTATATTTATTAGGGGACACTTTCCTGGTAAAATATCTGGATGATGTTCTAGTATGGTTCTCGGAAACTTTAAGAAAGAGACAGCCCATAATAAATCACATAAATGATAGTACTATCTTGACAGATATTGTATAAAGTAATCAGGATCTACAGTAGTCATGTTAAAAATGGTTACATTATGTAATGCTGAAAAACTTGATGAATATTTTCTCCAAGAGGGTTTCAAGAACACTCATTTCACAAAGGCATGAGGAATGTCTAGAGGAGAGGGCTCCAGGATCACTAAGAAGCTGTATTAGTCACCTTTTGTAGGTCAGGGCTAGAAGGTTCATAGGCTTGCCCTCATTCTGGTTGGTTAAGCTACACTCAGTAGGGCTAATTTGGACTCCTCTCCGCCTGGATGGACAACCAGTTCATCTTAACTGGAATCAATACATATTCCAAGCATAGGTTTGGATTTCCTTCCCTCAGGTCTTCTGTTAACATTACTAAGGGCTTAGTGTGTGTTTGATCCTATAGAACATTGTATCAGAACCAAGGTCTCATTGAATAGGAAAATAAGTGTTGCAATTAGCAAATAACTATTGTATCCCCTTGTTTTATTGCATGCCATGCCAAGAAAACTACCAGTATGATAGAGATACTTTTTGAAGATGTGTTGAGCAACCAGCTTGGAGATATTAACCCACAAGGATTACCTACTGTCCTTAAAGATATTTTGTACACATTCACACACACACACACAATTATCATTATGTTTGTTAGATCTGGAACATAGATGTGGAAATAGGAATGGCTCCACCTACCATCACTTTCAGTGATTCATTGTGACATATCAAGCTTTCTATGCCTAATCTTTTAGTACCCAGAGTAGGAATATTTTCCTTAAGACATATAGAATCCCATTAAACTTAAACTTTAGATATTTGCACATATCCTGGATTTATTGTACTAAGAGACCAGTAGGCAAAGGTGGGGGTGGTATCACCATTCTGGCAGGGTAACTATCAATGTCAAGAAGAGGTGGAGATGCTTTTAGGCAATAGGGGAGGCAAGAATTTGTTTGATACCTGAGTGATTCACTTAAGTATGTTTGGGTATTTCCTTGCCCAGTTTGGATAGGAAAAGGAAATGGTATGGTGACTAAGGGCTCAAACTTCTTAGTAAATAGAATCTGTATAACCTTAACTGACAGGTCACCCAGATGAGCAGAGTTGCTAGCTCAGGATGAATGGAATCTATATTGAGTAGTAGAGGAGGAAATAACATGGAGCAGTTGTAGCCACAAGATAAACCATAGTGGCATACAGTTTATGCACAAATTTTGTACATCCTCCTGATAAAGAGGCACACCAGAATCCTAGGTTAGCTCTGTCCAGAACTTACTCACAAAACAATGTAGATTCAGTGACATAGGGGCAGAATTCACTGGATTACCCTAAACCTTCTGTCCACACTTATTTCGGACTTAAGCACTCATTTCCCTAGCTGCTCGGGGTGTTGTTGGCTGATAGTTGTCAACCGAAGTTTTCTTTGGAAATTGCTTATGCTTTAAAGAATTGCCTTCTTCACTGTCAGATATCATCCCCCAAGATGACTCATATCCAATGACTCTCTAATCAGGAAATTTGAGGATCTTGTCCCTTTGCTATAATGTGGCATAATTCTGTAGGACTCTCTCTCTTCTAGAGTTTCCCAAATGACTGAGGTCATAGTTGTAACTGCATCACAGTTCAGATTCCCTCTTTGCCAAATCCTGCTTCCTTCATTCCCTAACATTTTTGATTCAGAATACTGTCCATTAAACTTCCTAACTGCATCTCAGAGACTTTTTTTCTGGGAAATTCCACCTGCATCCAGTGAATAGAATTGTGAACCTCAAAAAATACATTCGAGTCCTAGTATCTGGTAGCTATGCATGTGACATTGTTTAGAAATAGGGTATTTTCAGGGGCACCTGGGTGGCTCAGTGGGTTAAAGCCTCTGCTTTCAGCTCAGGTCATGATCCCAGGGTCCTGGGATCGAGCCCCTCATCGGGCTCTCTGCTCAGCAGGGAGCCTGCTTCCCTTCCTCTCTCTCTCTGCCTGCCTCTCTGCCTACTTGTGATCTCTCTCTGTCAAATAAATAAATAAAATCTTTTAAAAAAAAGAAATAGGGTATTTTCAGATGTAATTAAATTCATGCTGGATTACTGGATTAAGACGAACTCTAAATTCAATGATGCATCCTTATAGGTAAGGTGATATACTGAGACAGATACACAGAGGACACATGTAAGGAAGAAGGACAGGGGACCATAGATTGGTGATTAGAGTGATTAGAGTGATACAGCTACAAGCCAAGGAAGACTTGGGGCCACCAGAAGATTGAAGAGGCAAGGAAAGTTTCTTCCTCTATCTTTAAAAAAGAATGTGATAATTACCTTTCTCTAGTCTTAGAAAACTAACGTGCTTCAACAAAAGCCAAGGGAAAACAATAGGTCTATTTTTTTATAGGCATTTTGTAAAACAGGTGGAAGTAATCAGCTTCCTGAAAAAGTTGGCCCTAAACTCTCAGAAGAGTGAAGAGAGAAATAGTGTCAGACATCAGAGAATTAAGAAAAGTAAGTTTGAGTGAATAGTGAAAAAATGCTGAAGAAGAATCTTTGTTCTTATTAGTAGTTAGTAACAACTATTGAAATTAACTGTATCAGACACTGAACTAATCTTTAGGGCTTGAAAGAGGAAACTCAAGTGTGAAGGTTAATTTTATGATGTGTCAATTTGAGTGGGCCACAGGATGCCTAGATTGGTTAAACACTATTTCTGAGTGTGTCTGGAAAATATTAGAATTTGAATTGGTGAACTCTATAAAGCAGATGGCCCCCCTCAATATGGGTGGGCATTATTCACTTGATTGGTGACCTGAATATAGCAAAAAGGTCAAAGAAACTTGAATTCACTCTCTGCCTATTTGAGCTGGGACATCAGTCTTTCCCTGTTCTCCTCACTCCTGAGTCTTAGGCTTCCAACCTGAATCTCCACCATTGGTTCTCTGATTCTCAGACCTTCAAATTGTTGTCACTGGCCTTTCTGGGTCCCCTACCTGCAAAAGATAATGGGACCTCTTAATCTCCATAATCATGTGAGTCAATACTTTGTAATAAATACATACAATAAATCTTTATGTATCTTCTGCTGGTTATGCTTCTCTGTAGAACTAATATACTAAGGTTGGCATAAAGAAATTTAAAACAGTATTAAGACATCCCATATACATTGAGCCAACCTTCCTCCTTAACATTTCATTGAAATGTATGAGGATTCTCCTTTAGACTGTAAGTATGTTTAGCTATTGGGCTTTCAATGTCCCTAATTAGGGAAAGATCATGTCATTTTCTTTAGTTTCCAGTAGTAATATTACTCATTGATCTTAAATCAATTTAGAATAGTGTGTCATGGATAATGGAGACCAAATTTACAAAAGACTTTTTCTTGGGGTGCCTGGGTGGCTCAGTCAGTTAAGCATCTGTCTTCAGCTCGGGTCATGATTCTGCGGTCCTGGAATCAAGTCATGCATCAGACTCCTCGCTCAGCAAGGAACCTGCTTCTTGCTTTCTCTTTGCTGCTCCTCCCTGCTTGTGCTCTCTTGTGCTCTCGCTCCAGAATAAATAAATAACATCTTTAAAAAAAAAAAAAAAGACTTCTTCTTTGTTGCGATATAAATTACATTTTTATAATGCACCATTTTTAAGTGAGTTGAAAACTTCAGATCTTCCTGGGCTCATGTTAGAATAGTAGTATGGGTGATGGCAATATTTTTCTCCTAAAAAAGACACCAAACAGTATGAAGAGAATATAAGAAATGAGAGTTTAACAAATTCTGATATGTTTTGATATAAGTTATCATGGATGGAACCAAAGTGTCTTAGTTCCTTGAGATTCTTTACCAAATATATTATAGAATCAACATCTCTTTTAAACATCAAAAATTTAGTCCTTCGGGATGCCTGGGTGGCTCAGTTGGTTAAGCAGCTGCCTTCGGCTCAGGTCATGATCCCAGTGTCCTGGGATCGAGTCCCGCATCGGGCTCCTTGCTCAGCAGGGAGCCTGCTTCTCCCTTTGCCTCTGCCTGCCATTCTGTCTGCCTGTGCTCGCTCTCTCTCCCTCTCTCTCTGACAAATAAATAAAATCTTAAAAAAAAAAAAATTTAGTCCTTTACTTTGGTATGTTTGATAGATCAATTTTACTTCTATCACATAGAGCTGTTGGGATAGTCCATATCACCTGTGTTTTAGAGATCACATCCTCAGTAGAGTAATGCAAGAAGGGATCTTAACAAAATTATCTTCATGAAAGCATCATCTAATCTGAACTTATTTTGGATTGATTCAATCCAATTTGAATAGGACTAGAGAGATTATACCTCTTCCCACTGTTCAATCTCTGAGACATTCACATACATTTATTGTTTGTCTTCTTCAGGATACTGCTTAGAATAACAAGCCTATGTCTTGGATAGTTCTGCAATCATCTCCCTCAATCTGTTTCTGAAAAGATAAATTTCACTATGCAGGAGATAATTTACCCTTAGTATTTTTCTCTTTCAAAAGGGCTATACCTCAAAACAAAAATATCCGTGGTTTAGTGCTATCTTTGGGGCTTCTTAACTCAGAGTTTTAGCTTTGTAACATCAAATCTATCAAAGGTCCCCCCACATTAGCAAACCTAATATCAGGATATGGAGGATTCTTGGAATTGGTAACAAAAACAAATGTGCTTATTCTTAGACCCCACTAATTGCTTCTGGGAACTACCAATCTCTTCTCTGTATCTATGAGCTCAGCCTTCATTTCTTTCTTTTTTTTTTTTTTAAGATTTTGTTTATTTATTTGACAGACAGAGATCACAAATAGGCAGAGAGGCAGGCAGAGAGAGAGAGACAGAGGGAAGCAGGCTCTCTTCTGAGCAGAGAGCCCGATGCGGGGCTCGATCCCAGGACCCTGAGATCATGACCCGAGCCGAAGGCAGAGGCTTTAACCCACTGAGCCACCCAGGAGCCCCTCTTTTTTTTTTTTTTTTTTCATTTGTTTTAGATTCCACATACAAGTGAGATTGTGCAATATTTATCTTTCTTTGTCTGACTTATGTTACTTAGCATAATGTTCTCAAATTCCATCCATGTGGTCAGAACTAGCAATATTTCCTTCTTTTTATTGCTGAATAATATTCCATTAACAGACATTTAGGTTCTTTTTATATCTTGACTATTATAAATAATGCCACAATAAACACAGGGATGCATATATCTTTTCAAGTTCCCGTTTTTATTTTCTCAACATAAGTACCCAGAGTAAAATTACTGAATCATTTGGAGTTCTATTTTTAATTATTTTTTGGAGGAACTTCCATACTGTTTCCCAGTGGCTGCAATAATTTACATTCCTACCAGCAGTGTACAAGGGTTCCCTTTTCTCTCCACCCTTGCCAACACTTGTTATTTCTTGTCTTTTTGATAATGGCCATTCTAACAGGTGTGAAGTGCTATCTCATTGTGTTTTTAATTAGCTTTTCTCTGATTAGTAGTGGATGTAGAGCATCTTTTCATATACCCATTGACCATCTGAATGTCTTCTTTGGAAATGCTGTCTATTCAGTTACTCTGCCCATTTTTAAATTGGGTTGTTTTTCTGTTATTAAGTTGCATGAGTTCTTTATATTTTTTGTTATTAAATGCTTATCAGGTATATGATTTACAAATATTTTCTCCCATTTGGTAGGTAACCTTTTGATTTTATTGATGATGTCCTTTCTTGTGAAGATGCCTTTTAGTTTGATGTAGTAGCACTTGCTTATTTTAGTTTTTTGTTGGCTTTGTTTTTAGTGTCAAATCAAAAAAAATTATCAAGACAAATAAAGAAACTTACAGGTTATGTTTTCTTTAAGAGTGTGATGGTTCATATCTTCCTTTCTATTTCTTTGATCCATTTTAAACTAATTGTTGTGTATGGTATAAAATAATAATCCAGTTTCATTAATTTACATGTAATTGTCCAGGTACCAACAAAATTTATTGAAGAAAATGTCCTTACCTTATTACAGTTTTTTGGCTTTTTTGTCATAAGTTAATTACCATATATGTGGGGGGTTTTGCTGTGATATTTCTTCCATTGGTCTATGTGTCCGTTTTTATACTAATACCATACTGTTTTGATTGTTATAGCTTTGTAATATACTTTGAAGTCAGGAAGTTTGATGCCTCTGACTTCATTCTTTTTACAATCACTTTGGCTGTTCAGAATCTTTTTTGATTCCATACAAATTTTGGGATTGTTTTAGTTCTGTGAAAAATACCCTTAGAATTTTTATTAGGATAACATTAAATATGTAGATTCTTTTGGGTAATACAGATATTTTAACGGTTCTTGCAATCCATGAGTACTGAATACCTTTTTATTTCTTTGTGTGTCTTTTGCAATTTCTTTCACTAACAGTATTGCTATGGTAGTATGACTAATGGTATTATTATACTATCCAGAGTATAGATCTTTTACCTCCCTGATTGCATTGTTCCTATACTTTATTCTTTTTGATTTTTTAAATTTCTCTTTCTGCTACTTTATCATTAATTGATAGAAACACATCAGATTTCTGTATTTTGATATTGTATCCTCCAACTTTACTGAATATGTTAATTAGTTCTAATGGTTTTTAGTGCAGTCTTCAGAGCTTTTTATATAATAAAAATAATTATGTTTGGGCAAATAGTGACAGTTTTGCTAATTTGTATTTTATAAGGCCAGCCTTTCTCTGATAACAAAATCAGACAAGTACTCCACAAGGAAATTATAAGTCAGTTTCCCTGATTATCAAAGATTAAAAAAAATCCTCAACAAATTATCAGCAAATTCAATTCAATAATATATTAAAAGGATCATTCGAAAGGTCATACATTATGATCAAATTGAAATTTCTAGGGATGCAAGGATAGTTTAACAATCAAAAATTAATCTGTGTCAAACACCACATTAAAGTTGAAGGATAAAAATCATATCATCAACTCAATGAATGCAGACATATCATGTGATAAAATTCAACATTCAGTTTTGATAAAAAATTGTAATAAAGAGGGTTTAGAGGAAATATATCTCAACATATTAAAGGCCATATATGACAAGCCCACAGCTATGATTGTATTCACAATGAAAAGCTGAAATCTTTTCCTGTACAATCAGGAACAAGAAAAGGATGCCAACTCTTGCCACTTTCACTCAGTATAATATTGGAAGTCCTAGTCAACACAACTGGTTATTGTATTTCCTTGTGGAGTACTTGTCTGATTTTGTTATCAGAGAAAGGCTGGCCTTATAAAATATGTTTGTAAGTATTTCCTCCCCAAATTCTATTTTGTTGAAAGAGTTAAGAAATATTAATATTAGCTCTTCAAATGTTTGGTAGGATTCACCAGCTAAGCCATCTGATTCTGTACTTTTGTTTGTTGAAAGGTTTTATAAGGAAATTTTAAAAGATTTGAACTACTCTGCTAAATATGATAATAAACTAACAGATGGTATGTCAGGCAGACTGAAAGAAACATAACTGAACCTAAATAATATGAATTTGTTCTAAGTATCATGGTTTAGTGATTTTCTTTGCTAGTGCCAGGCAACATCAGAAAGAAAGCAAAAGATTACCTGGTTTATTCTTGTTATGATTTTATTTTGATATAATTAAATATAAGAATCAGGAAAATAGATCACCATTGATGGGAGATATTTCAAATCCTAGCAAGAGATGAGTTCATATATTCTTTCATAGATTTCCATGTATAAAAATATTCAAATGATAAGCATGTTGTGTGGGGGAGGTTGGGTCAAAGGTTTTCTACGTTCTAGTAAGAGGAAGGACAATAATAAGTGAAAGTAAGGAATAGAAAGAGGTAAAATAAAAATAGTGGAACACAATGGAAAGTTGTCAATGAAAAGCATTAACACTGACTATCAGAATTTTATGATTAATAAGTGAAGTCAAAAAAACATATAGCTCAGTTAAGTATTGATTATAGATAACTAAATTATACAAATGGAATTTCATAGAAGATAAACCTAATCAAATATACACATTGAGATAGGATTAGAAACCAGTAAGTGGATTTGAAATATGAGAAAAGACATAAAAGGCTTATAAACTAAATGGATTGGGGAAACATGCCTTTTAAACTTCCTGGAAGACTCTTCCTGTAGCCCTGCCAACCTCCCCCCTGATAACCATCTGTTTGTTCTCTATAGTTAAGAGTCTGTTTCCTGGTTGGTCTCATTTTTTTTTTTTCTTTTGTGAGTTGGTTTTGTTTCTTAAATTCTGCATATAAGTGAAACCATATGGTATTTGTTTTTCTCTGACTGACATTTCACTTAGCGTTATAACTCTCTAGATCAATCAATGTTGCTACAAATGGCAAGATTTCTTTCTTTTTTATGTCTGAATAGTATTCCATTGTGTGTGTGTGTGTGTATCATACATACATACATACAAACAACATCTTCTTTATCCATTCATCTATTGATTGACATTTGGGCTGTTTCCATAATTTGGGTATTGTGAATAATGTTGCTATAAACATAGGGGTGCATATATCCCTTCAAATTAGTGTTTTTGTTTTCTCTGGGTAAATATCCAAGATGTGATTACTGGATTGCAAGGTAGTTCTATTTTTAATTTTTTGAGGAATTTCTATACGATCTTCCACAGTGGCTGCACCAGTTTGCCTTCCCACCAACGGTACAAGAGGATTCCTTTTACTCTACATCCTGGCACCACTTGTTTCTTGAGTTATTTTAAACATTCAGACAGAAGTGGGGTGAAATCTCATTGTGGTTTTGATTTGCATTTCCCTGATGATGAGTAATGTTGAGTATCTTTTCATGTGTCAGTTGGGCATGTGATTGTTTTCTTTGGAGAAACATCTGTTCATTTTTTCTCACTTTTTAATTGGATTACTTGTGTTTTTTGGTGTTGAGTAGTATAAGTACAGTCTATATTTTGGATAGTAATCCCTTATTAGATTTATCATTTGCAAATATCTTCTATTTAGTAGGGTACCTTTTCACTTTGTTGATGGTTTCCTTTTCTACACAATTTTTTTTTTATTTTGGTGTATTCCTAGCATTATTTTCAATCATGAATATAGTAAATAACAGTTACTATACATATGAAGTAGAATACTTAAAACACAGTTTGTGATAAATTCAAAGATTAGTCAAAGAAGATACTCCAGTATTGTTTTCCCATGGTTGTCAGATAGTATAAATGTTTTAGGCATATAAGGAGGATTACATTTATAGATGTGAGGCAAGAGGCCAGATATAAGATGGCAAAGATTCAGAAGTTGTTTAACCTCCATTCTCCACCTGAAGGTACCATGAGATTTCCTACAATAGTCTCACTTTCAGTCTCTTCATCTTGGCCGACAAGCTTACTCAACCTATAATCTCCTGGGAGGAGACGAAAGCAGGGTTTGGCAATGATTAACTATTCAGAATCTCTATTATGGAACAAACGGATAAGGGTGTATATGATATATTTTCAGATTCTGTTGAAAAGATGAGTGAATAAATGAATAAAAAGCCATACAAAATAAGGATTGTTTTAAAGCAGGAACTATGGAGGATAAACTAGCATAAGAGAGTTAAATCATTGAAAGAATGGTAAAAAAAATGGAGAATGATCAATAGAAAAATGTATATATCAATATGTACATTTTTTCTACTACCAATTCTCCATGGGAAATGTGAAATAATTATTATAAAGGGTATATAGGATTATTTCCATTCTTTCTTTGAAATATTAACCAAAAATATTATGTTTTTCCTCTATGGATTTTAGAAGATTCTCTTAAACAAAGGCACATTAAAGAATACACACACACACACACACACACACACACACCTGTACTTACATTTATGTATATACATATATCTATTCATTTAGTCATATGTGCATATGTTTTATATGTTTATATATTCATTCATTTATTTAACTTGCTCTTAGTGTATAATCATGAACAAATATTTGTTAACAAAAAATGTAGGAAAGATGATTTATCAAACAATATTTCTTCTGAAAAATTTTTAAAAGTATACTTAAAAGTACATTTTATGTAACCAATGAATTGTTGAATGCCACATCAAAAATTAATTAGATTGGCTAATTGAACATAATAAAAATTTTTAAAAGAAAAAGAAAAAAGTGCATTTTTATAATGTACTGAAAATAAATTCATATAGCTTATAGAATAATTCTTAAGTGTTCTTAAAGCATATGTAAAAATAAAAGGAAAATATAATTATTTGGATAATATTAATTTGGAGATATTGAAGAATAGATTCATAGACCAATACGTATATCTTAAGACATATTTGCAAAGAAACATTTTTAATGGTAGATCAGGAAAGCAGGGTCATGTAAATATTATTTCAAAACCACATTTATTTTCCTAATATTTATCTCTCTTTCCTTCTTCTGGTGTTAGGGACTTTATATAGACTACAAGTGGATGTGGTAAGTTTTTCTTGGCAAAGAAGAGCAAATCAGAATGCAAATTCTCTGGAGATCCTCTAAAGAAACAAGTCAGGTTTCTTTTGCATGCATATGGAATTATCACCTAGAGAGTAAAAGAGAACAAGGAGAAGAAGGACAAGATCTTGCATGTAATATTTGCTTAAATCTCATTACAGAGACCTGGAGATTTCAGATCTCCCAGTAGAAGCTATTATTCATTTCAAGTTCAAATATGTTGTTCAAAATTTTAAGATTTTTCTGACACTTTTTATTAAAAATCCAAGTGTGCTAATTGTCATGACTAGATCCTGCAGCATTTAAAAGGCTGTGTATTCCTGAGATTCCAAATACTTTAAAAGAATACATATGGATTACTTTCTTGGATTTGACATATTTTTAAAATCATTACAAGGAAGAGGGGCTTTATTTCTGTTTCATAAATTTCATACAATCATATAGTATTATGATTCATCAGTTTTCTCTGATATATTTAAAAAATATTTTCTAATTTGTCAAATACCTAGAATGAATATGGTCTTACCCAGCCCAAGTCTTGTTTCTATGGTACAGATAACCAACATTATATTCACTTACATTGGACATGAATTCATTTTGTTCACTTTTATGAAGTCTGATTTAGCCTACCCTAATGAACAAATATTGCTTACTAGAACATGTGGGTAAAGACTGCTTAGAGAAAATCTAGGAATAAAATTATTTAGAAGTATAATTTTCATAATTTGTCAATAACAAATCTGTAGAGCCTAAAAAATGTTGTCTCTTAATGGACCACTGAAATGAAAGCAAACTTATTTAGAGCAAATTAGTTTGGAGAGGTTGAGGCCTCAAATTTTAATTGAATGTAAATGGCACATTCAGTATGCAAGGCACCATCATTTGAACAATCTTGAAAAAGATTAAAAGAAGTCTTTCTGTTCAGGAAATAGCACATTAAAAAGCTGTGTATAGCCTAGTTATGTCAGTAAACCATATTATGTGTGTGTTAGCAGACCACCTTAGTGGATGGGATGTATTATAATCAGGATGTTTATCATACATAATTACTGAACAGGAGCTGTATTATATGGCACTGACAAACATGGATCTGTAGTTCCAGATTTATGTCCTTTTAGGTTCCTGAGCAGAGCTTGTTATGTATAAATCAGCAGAAACAGATGGACTGCTCTCTAGAGTACAATAGAGCAATGCAGGTTTTTACAGGAGAGCAAGTTTCTTCCAGCAAAACCACAGAAATATAGATGGCTAGAGAGAGAAATCCCACAAATGACCAAAAAGAACTATTGGTCACATTTAAAATTTAATTGATGTATATAAAACCAGATAAGCAGGATGCTTATGAAAAAGAAAGGGGGAGGGGAGGAAGAGAAAGGGAGAGAGAGAGAGCATACTTCTTGTTTAAAGACTTGCACAAACTTGTGTGTATCGAATAAAAATTGAAAACACAGACTCTAAAGCCACTTTTAATAGATGTGTAACTTTGGACATACGTGTTTACCTGTGATCCATTTCCTCTTCCAAGAAATAGAGATAATAACTGCACTACTCAGAGACTTGCCATAAGGATTAAATGAAATGAGGATGAAATAGCAATCTCTGTGCAAGTGTTGGCTGTAATTATTATTCTGATTTTACTGATGAGGAAAAGTCTCAGAGATTAAGAGCTTTATGCAACATTTCCCAACTAGCAAGTAATGGAGTAAAAAACAGATAACAAGTGCTTCAATTATTTGTTGCTGCATAACAAATCATCCTAACATTTCGTGACTTAGAAACAATGTATAATTTCTCACAATTCTGCTGGTTGACTGAGTGAATGGTTCTGGTGGTCTTATTTGGGCTCACTTTGCAACTGTGTTGCCCAAGTGGATCAGCTGGACACTTGACTCAACTAGAATACTTGAAATGAGAGGGCCTTTCTTCCCAATATTTTTTTGCCTTTCTGTTTTTTTTTTTTTTTTTTTTTTTTTCAGGACTCAGTTCACAAACCACCAGTTTACAAAGGCCTTGTCACACTTCTGTTGGTCTTACATTTACTGATGTCATGTTGACCAAATGATGTCACTTGGGGCTACCCAAGGGTATAGTCACCAGAAGATGTGATTTATTGGTGGCTATCATAAAATCATTATCCTCACCTATGGACCCTAAAATTCTTTGATATTTTTTAATGTGCTTTTTTATTTATTAACTTTAGATAAGGACATTTGCAGAATATAAAATTTTGTACTTTATTAGAATGAAGAACCTCTGTGATTTGTGTGTATGTGTGTGTGTGTGTGTGCATGTGCATGCATGTACACAAATGCTTACATAAGGAGTATAGCAGAAAATTCTTAAATTTACTGACAATGGCCTCAATTTTATTGGAAAAAATCTGTATGGTGTTCTAAAAATTTGTAGCAAGTCAAGTAATAATAATAATAAAATTGTTAAAGTAGGAGTTTATTCAGCTAACAGGTACATGTATATTGACTCTTACTGTGTAACACTAACCTGCTAATTGATTACCTACTGATGGGTATTTGCTGACAAGAGTGTATAAGGCAATGGACATTGGCTATCATATTGAACACTTTACACATATGGAAATATAATTATCAAATAAAATTTATACCTTTGTAAAATGTGCCTGTAATGAATGAATTATATACAACTGTCTCAAGTGAATTCACTTTTTTCTTTTTCCTTTTTTTTTTTGCTGTACTCCTTCATTTATACCACATGATTTCCCTCAACAAAGTTTTTGGTTCTCTTCCCTTTAAAATGTAGATAATAATATCTATAATACTAATTTCTTTTTTATTTTTAGAATTAGAGATGGTGTACATCAAGAATATGTCCTAATGCTTGGCCCTTAATAGGACTAAATAAATCTAGCAATTGCTCCTCTGTTTTGCTTACTACTGCTAAGGCTCTTCTCCTTAATCCCTGGTCTGTCTCCTTCCTGCCTTCCTGCCTTCCTGCTTTCCTACCTTCCTATCTTCCTTCATTCTTTCTTTTCTCCTTAAATTTTAATTCTGGTGTCTTTTGCTATGTAACATTTCAAGTATTTATCTAGTAATATATAACAATACTTGCCTTTATGGCTTTGGGTTATAACATTCTTAGTACATTGACAGCCATAAACCATGTTTGTTTGTTTTTTTGATTCTCCATATTTTCTTTCAATAGTATATAGTTTTTGAAAGTGTGTATAGTTTAGGAACACCTGGGTGGCTCAGTTGGTTAAAAAGTGTCTGCC
Organism: Lutra lutra; assembly: GCF_902655055.1. NCBI lineage: Eukaryota > Metazoa > Chordata > Mammalia > Carnivora > Mustelidae > Lutra > Lutra lutra. The sequence goes on from NC_062279.1 coordinate 196,021,774, forward strand.
TCTGGCTCAGGTCATGATTCCAGAATCCTGGGATCGAATCCCACATCAGGCTCCCTGCTCAGGGGAGAGCCTGCTTCTCCCTCTCCCACTCTCCCTGCTTGTGTTCCCTCTCTCGCTGTCCTTCTGTCAAATAAATAAATAAATAAAATATTTTTTTAATTAAAAAAAAAAGAAAGTTTGTATATTTTAAACCCACCATCATTTTAAAAGATTGTATTTGAGATGAGAGAGAGCATGAGTGGGGTGTGTGGGAGGTTTAGGCGAGAGGGGAGGAACAGGAGGAAGCAGAGAGAGAGAAAGAACCAGGTTCCAGCTAAGCAGGGAGCCCAGCCTGATGCAGGTCTTGATCCCAGGACCCCAAGGTCAGGTCCTGAGCCAAAGACAGATGCTTAACTGACTAAGTCCCCCAGGCACCCCCAAAATTTACCATAATTATTATGGATATGTTCGGGCATATGTTTTTATAAAGTCAAGCTCTGAATTTTTGTTATATATATATGTGTGTGTGTCTGTAGCCAATTATCATACAGCCACTAATTTGATATCATCTTTGCCATATGCTATGTTATCATTTACACATGCTTTTCTCTCTAGACCTAAGCTGTCCTATTAATGCATTTTTCTATCCTTAAACCAAAAGCACACATTTTTAATTACTGTAATGTTACCATGCTGTGACATCTGGTAGAGTTTGTTTATTTTCTCTTAAAGGACTTATTTTTTAAATGTTCTAGGATATCTTTATGTATTTTCTTTTACATATGAAATTTAAAATCATTTACTACATTTCTATTGATTTTCTTCTGGAATTTTTCTCACCTAGAATTCTTTAAACAAATGTTCAATTTTCTGACTCCTCAGTTTTATGTAACTTTTTTATTATGATTTTTTTTTCTTTTTATACTTTGTGCTTTTTATTTTGGGTCACTTCCTTAATTGTATCTTTTATATCATATATTCATCCTTCATGTATTCATGTACTCTATTGACGAAAAATGTCAGAAGTCTTATTTTAATTATATAAACTTTCTTATTCCTGATTTCTCTTATGTATAACTGACTGTTCTCTTTTTTCCCTTTCCTTTCTAAATATTTCTAGGAATATTAAATGAAATGTCTTTTTTAAGGTTTTTTCTTTGTCCTAATTTTGTATGCATTATATTTAGATTAGTTATTTTGTTTTTTTCATCTTGATCCTTTCCTTTCATGTTCTTTATCTGCCAGGAATTTCTGCTAATCCTTAACTGATATTGCATATTTATTATGGGAAATTGATACTCTTTCAAAGGTAGTTAATATTATTATTAATAAAAATGGTTACTACTTATATTGTTCTTACTATATATAAGGCATTTCATAAATGTTAGCTCATTTAATATTTTCAACAACCATAGAAGTTTGGCACATGGGGTGTCTGGGTGGCTCAGCTGGTTAAGCAACAAATTTTGGCTGAAGTCATGATCCTGGAGTCCCAGGATCCAGTCTCGCATCAGGTTCCCTGCTCAGTGGGGAGTCTGCTTCTCCCTCTGCCGCTCCCCCTGCTCATGCTCTCTCTTTCTCATTCTCTCACTCTCAAATAAACAAAATCTTTAAAAAAAAAAAAAAGAAGAAGAAGGTTGGCATGGTATCATCACCATCTTTTACACTAAGAAAATTATACAGAAAGTGTCAGAATATGCCCAAGGCCCTTGACTATTAAACAGCAGATCATAGATTTGAATAGATATACCTGGCTTACAAATTGATCTCAACCCTTTACTAATTTTTTTCTGTAATTAATTTATCTACTCCTTAGGCAGAGTGCCAACTGATCAGCTGTTCTGTAGGATTAGTTGGTAGAAATCATATAAGCAGAAGGGAATTTCCAAATGTATTATGACTACTAAAAGCTTTAATCTGGAGGTGAAGTGGTTTTCTCTATTTTCTCACTGGAATTACTTTTTTCTTATGTACAAATTCTTCCTTTATACCCAATAGGATAGTGTGAATTACTTTGACTGGGATCTGTGTGAGTGTTGGATCTCATCACCCAGTCTCCTTAAAAGATCTCCTTTCTGTAGGAAAGTGTTATAGTTTGCAGTTCTCAGGGTTTTATTATCATGAAGGCAAACATTTAAAAACCTGCTCCAAATATTCACAAAGAAAATCTGTCTAACTATTCCACAAACAGTCCTTCTGATTATAATGATAATTCCCAAAGCAGTTTTTTTTGAGGAGTTGATAAACTTCATGCCATATCAGAGCTATTAAAACATAGTAATACTGTTTAACATTTTGAAGTTTCATCTATACTTCTATCCACTCTGTATCTCTGTGCTTTATTATTATTAGATTAAATGTTAAAAAGGGTTTTGAGTAACATTTGTACACATCAAAATGCACAAATGTTGAATTTTTCTTATAATCTAGTGGGTTTTTTTGTATATTCAGAGTTAGTACAGCTATTACCAATAGTTTGATTTTAGAATATCTTCATGCCCCCCATTAATAAATAAAAGTCACTCCTCATATTCTCCAAACTCCCTCTTCCCCACACCTGGGCAACCATCAATATGCTTTCTGTCTCTACTGGTAAAAGACAAACTAAGGCTCATTAAAATTTTCAAGAGTTTATTTGAGCATATATCAGTTAGAATTGGACAGTACCAAACCAAGAGTTAGGAGCACTTCACCAAGAGGAGCTAGGAGACATATTTTTGTAGAGAAGATGCAGAAGTGGATTAAAAAAAAAGTAATTGTTATACTTTAAAATTTATTTATTTGATTAACCAAGTTAACTGTTTGTGATTGGTTGTTCTTAATTTTCATTTTCTTGGCATTGAGTTCATCGACCTTGGCTTAGGTTTTAGTATGCTTTCTAGGCTACAAAGGCATTAAGGCCATCCTACTCTCATTTAGTTAATTTAACATTGTAAATTTGTCTATTTTAGACATTTCCTATAAATAGAATAATGAAATGTGTGGTCTTCTGTGAATTTCTTTCCACTGGACATAATGTTCATGTTCTATATATGTTGTAGCATGTCTCAATATTTCATTTTTTTATTGCTGAATAATATTTCATGGCAAAAAAATGCACATTTTTTTATCCACTCATTGGTTGATGGACATTTGGAGTGTTACCAATTGTTAATTATAAAATGATTTTTTGCATGTGCATGTTTACATTTCTACTTGGTATATACCTAGAAGTAGAATTCCTTGGACATGTGGTAATTCTGTGCTTGACATTTTGACAAACTTCCAAACTGTTTTCCAAAATAACTGTACCATTTTACATATACCACGAGTACAGTGTATTATGAATCTAGTTTCTCCATGTTTTCACCAACACTTGTCCTTATGCATCCTTTTGATTATAGCCAACCTAGTGGATATAAAGTGGCATCTCATTTCCCTATTTACATTTCACTAATGACTAAGGATGTTGATCATTTTCTTCATGTGCGTATTGACCATTTGTGTATGTACTTTGGGGCGCCTGGGTGGCTCAGTGGGTTAAGCCTCTGCCTTCGGCTCAGGTCATGGTCTCAGGGTCCTGGGATCAAGCCCCGCATCAGGCTCTTTGCTCAGCAGGGAGCCTGCTTCCCCCTTTCTCTTTGCCTGCCTCTCTGCCTACTTTTGATCTCTCTCTCTCTCCCTCTCTCTCTGTCAAATAAATAAATAAAATCTTAAAAAAAAAGAAAAAACATATTCAAATCCCTTTGCTTATTTAAAAAAAATGAGTTTTGCCTTTTTACTGCTTTGTAAGACTTCTTTATATATTTTGGAAACTACACCATCATCAGATATCTGATATGCAAGTATTTTCTCCAATGATGTGTGTTGTTTATGTTTATTCTCTTCCATGATGGGGTCCATAGTATGAAAGTCTTTAGTTACAATGAAATCTAATTTATCTTTCTTTGGTTACTAATATGTTGTAATACCTTGATTGACTTTCAAATGTTAAACCAAACTTGGATTCCTGGAATGAATTCTACTTTGTTATAAAGTGCCATTTTTTATAATCCTGTATCAGGTTTGCTAGATTCTTATTGAATTTTGTTTATAGAATTTTATTTGTTTATAGAATTTTATTGGTCTGAAGCTTTCTTCTTGCGATATCTTTGTTTTGTTTTGGTGTTAGGGTAATACCATCCTCATAAAATGAGTTGTAAAGTATTCCCTCTTCTATTTTATGAAGGAGTTTTGAAGGAGTTTGTGAAGGATTGTTATCAATTCCTCCTTTAATGTTTGTTAGAATTCACTATTGAAACCATCTGGGCCTGGACATTTTTTTTTTTTTTTGGAGTCATTTTGCTAGCTTGTCTTTCTAGGAATGTGTTCATTTCACCTAACTTATCTAAATTTTTAATAGATGGATATTCATAGTATTCTCCTATAATCCTTTTCATTTCTATAAAGTCATTTTTATGTCTTTTATTATTGGTTATAATAATTTGAGTTTTCTCTTTTTTTTTCTATGCCTTATCTAGCTATAGGTTTATCATTTTTAAATGTTTTTTGAAAATCAACTTTTTGTTTTGTTATTTTCTTCCAGTGGTGTTCTATTCCTTTTTTCAGTTATTTATAATCTAATCTGTATTATTTCTTTTCTTTCCCCTTGTTTTGCATTACTTTGGTCATTTTTAATTCCTTAAGGTGAAAAGTCAATTTACTGATTGGAGATCTTTCCTATTTTTATTTCTTTATTCTATGCTATGCTATACTATTCTATTCTATTTTTTTTTTTTTTTTTTTTTGAGAGAGAGAGAGAGAGAGTGAGGGAATAGGATAGGAAGGGCAGGAGAAGAGGGCAAGAGAGAATCTTAAGCAGGCTCCACACTCAGGATGGAGCCGTGACACAGGGCTCAGTCTCAGGACACTGAGACCATGACTTGAGCTGAAATCAAGTCAAACGCTTAACTGATTGACACATCCAGGCACCCCAAGATCTTTGTGTTTTTAAATATAGGTATTTATGATTACACACTACTCTTTAAGTACAGAATCTCATTAGATTCAATATTTTATATTTTGTTTTCACTCATTTTAAATTATTTTCTAATTTCCCTTTGTCCTTCCTTGTTCTATTGTTTTTCTAAGAATGTGTTGTTTAATTTCCAGATATTTGGGAGTTCTAATTTCTTTTATTTATTAAATTTTTATTTAAATTCCAGTTAGTTAACATACAGTGTAATTATAGTTTGAGGTGTACAGTATAGTAATTCAACACTTCCATACATCACCCGGTGCTCATCACAAGTGCACTCCTTAATCTCTATCACCTGTTTCACCCATGCCCCACTACTAATCTCTCCCCTGAGAACCATCAGTCTGTTCTCTGTAGTTAAAATTCTGTTTGTCTCTTTCTCTTTTTTTCCCCTCTGTTTTGTTTTTCAAATTCCACATATGAATGAAATCATATGGTATTTGTCTTTCTCTGATTGACTTATTTCACCTAGCAAAATACTAACTCCATCTTCATTCTTTTTTATGGCTAATATTCTATCATATATACACATAATGTTATATATAATTGTTATAAATAGATTATATATGATTTAAAATTATATAATATATATTATATGTAATATTTATAATGTATAATGTATAATACAAAATATATCTATGTAATATATATCCATAATATTCCATCATATATATATATGTATATATATATATATATATGCACACACATATATATACATATATATACTTCTTTATCCATTCATCACTCAGTGGACACTTGGGATTTTTCCATAATTTTGCCATTGTGGATAATGCTGTTATAAGGAGCATGTATCCCTTTGAATTAGTATTTTTGTATGTTTTGGATAAATAACTACTAATGCAATGGTAGTTCTATTTTTTAAAAAATCTCCTAATTTCTGTTTTTGTTTACTAATTTTAATTCCATCATAAAGAACATATTTTTATTATTTCAAACATTTAATTACTTTGCTTCCTATTTTATGAGCTAACATGAAATTTATTCTGAAGAACATTATATGTGCACTTGAGAAAAACATGTTATCATGCTATCATTGTTGGGAGCATTGTATGTTAGTCAAGACTAGTTTTAGAGTGTTATTTAAGTCTCCTACATTTTTGTTTGGTATTCTACCTAGTTTTCTTTCAATTTTTTATGTGGGATAACAAAGTTTCCAACTGTTGTTGAATTGTCTATTACTCTCTCCTATTCTGTCATACTTTGTCTTATGTATTTGAGGACTATTGTTAGGTGTACATATCTTCTATAATTATACCATTTATCTCATGGATTAACTTTTATAGTTATAAAATGTCCCTCTTTCTTTAAAATAATTTATCAAAGTCTCTTTCTTTCTGATAATAATGTAGCCCAACTCCACCTCTCTCTTGGTTATCATTTGTTTGACAAGTATATTTTATTATTACATTTTTACCTTTGTATGTGTTTGAATCTACAGTATGTATATCATAGACACCATATAGTTGAATAATATTTTGTTTTGTTTTACTTTTTGAAAACCTTGTCAAAAATGCAATTTTATTTCATACATATGCCATTCCTATATTTTATTTAATAAAATGTGGAAAGGCACACACCTTTAACTTGATTTTAATCATTACCCTCTACTTAAATAGTCAAATGGGATTTGCTGTTTAGCAGTAAAATATTTTTCTGTCCCCCAGGAGACTAGCAATGTGTGTTGATGAATATGAGCCTTGCCTCTCACAATCAACAGAGATTGTGCTGTCAATCTCTGACTTATGATTAGAATGTTTAATCTGTCTGCATTTTACATAGATACTTAAAAGATGATTTCCATTTGTCATTTTGCTATTTGTTCTTTGTTAAAAAAGATACTTCCTACTATATCATTTTAAATCATTTTTTCTCCTTTTATTATGTATTTTGAGTTATTTCCTTAGAAGTTTATCTGGGAATTACAATTAGCATCTTATCCTAAAAAGGATACTTTTTATACTTAATTTGAATAGTAAACAATAAATCTGCTGCAATATGGCCCTATCATACCCTACTTGTATGTGCTATCTTTGCTATAGCATTTAATCTTTATACTAAAACACCAACAAGATAATTTTATAATTTTTACTTTGTATAGTCATCTTTAAAATCAAAAAGGAACAGAAAATATTTATTAAAAAACATTGAAAGTAAAAAGCAGAACAAATTTAAACATAGATCATAGAGCAAACTGCCACCCCCAAAACTGGAAAGATAGAAAGTCAGATACAGAAAATCACAATTTACTGGAGCAGAAACCCATAAGAAGAACCATCCATGGAAGTAGAGCCAGTGTAGGAAAATCTGAACTCTTACTCTGCTGGAGACTCAGTGTAGACAAGTGAGTTAAAAACTTCAGGACAATCCAGTGTTACAGAGGCCCTTACACTTTTGTGGATTTTACCTCCAGAAACTACCAAGTCCTTATTGTGACTCTTGCAGAAAAAAATCTCCTTGTGCTATGGCAGTGGGCAGGAGAAAGTAATTATCTTAAAATATGCCAGAACATTCTGTTCCCAACAGGGCTTTCCCTCAGGTGAACCTATTTTCCCAAACCTAACTCGCTGTTGTTATATCGCAACCTGATCTTCCCAGGGAAGAGAAGAACTTAACTCCAGCTCCCTGTATTGTTCCATGTGAAGGAAGCAAAATACATGCTTCTAGATTTCTCCAAGAACCCTAAACCAACTAAGATGGGAAAGAAATTGAGAACTAGTGAAATTTATAATCCAGAGGTACAGACTCACCAAGACTGAGCCTTAATCATAAGACTATCAAATACTTTCCATCCCCCACAACCCTAAATGCATACTTACTTTGGTTCCTTTTATCCAGTACATCATTTTGGCCTTTCAACAAAAAATTACAAGCCATAATAACAGGGAAAGGAAAAAAACAAAACAAAACAAATAAACAAACAAAAAACACAGTTTGGAGAAACTGAACAAGCACCAGAATCAGAGTTGGATATTTCAGGAATGTTGGAATTATTTCCAGGAATGTTCTTAAACTAATTAATATGTCAACAACTGTAATGAAAAAAAAAAAGATAATAAACAAGAAAAGATGGATAATATAAGAAGAAAGATAGGAATTCAAGAAAAGAATCAAGAGGAAATGCTAAGGTTAAAAATACTGTAACAGGAATGAAAATGATTCGATGGGCTCATAAGTATATTGGACATGGGTGAAAAAAGAGCCTCTGAGCTTACAAATTTGACAATAGAAACTGCCAAAGTTTAAGAGCAAATTTTATTTTTATTTATTTATTTATTTATTTTTAAAGATTTTATTTATTTATTTCTTTGACAGACAGAGATCACAAGCAGGCAGAGAGGCAGGCAGAGAGAGAGGAGGAAGCAGGCTCCCTGCCAAGCAGAGAGCCCGATGCGGGGCTCGATCCCAGGACCCTGAGATCATGACCTGAGCCGAAGGCAGTGGCTTAACCCACTGAGCCACCCAGGCGCCCCAAGAGCAAATTTTAAAAGACTGGGAGGAAAAAAACAGAATAGAATATCCAAGCACTATGGGAGAACTGAAAAAAAGCATAATATATGCATAGTGGGAACACCGGAAAGAAAAGAGGGAAAGGGACAAAAGTATTATTCGAAGCAACAATGACTGAGACTTTCCTACAAATTAATATCAGACTCTAGACCACATAGTGGGGAAGTCTAGAGAACACCAAGCAGGTAGATGCAAAGCACAACAAAAGCCAAATAATGACAACAGAAACCTACCCTGAGGCATATTGTGTTTAAACATCCCAAAATCAACAATAAAGTAAACAACGTGAAAGAAGCCAGAGGGAAAATATTCTGCCTGTAGGAGAAGAAAGAAGAGAATTACATCTGACTTCTTCTCAAAAACCATGCAAGCAAGAAGAGAGTGGAGGGAAATATTTAAACTGTTCAAAGAACAAAACCACAATGTAGAATTCTATCTTGCATAAAATTATTCTTCAAAAGAGAAAGAGAAAAAAACACTTCCTAAGGCAAACAAGAATTGAAGAAATTTGTTGCCAGTAGACCAGCCTTAAATGATGTGATTAAATGACAATAATGATAGTAAGTACTTGCACTAGCCATGAAGAGTTATAGTTTTAGTTGAAATAGACTTGAGTAAGCTATAAGTGCATTTTGCAAACTCCAGAGGAACCACCAAAAAGTGAAAAGTGTAATTGATACACTAAGAAAGGAAGGAAAGTGAAATCATATAAAATGATCAGTTAAAATCACAAGACAGGAAAAGTGTGGAAGACAAAAACAGAGACAAAGAACAAGGCAACAAACAAAAAACAACAATAAATATAGGTTATAAAACAACCATATTTATAATAACTTAAATGTCTTAGATTTAAATAAACCATTTAAAAGAGATTGTCAAAGTGGATCAAAAAACACACCCACCTATATGTTGTCTACAAGAGACCCACTTTAGATATAAAGACATAAATATTAAAAGTAAACAGATGGAGAAAGATATGACATGCCAAAACTAATCAGAAGGAAACAAGAGCAGCTATGTAATAATTTCAGACAGGGAAGACTTCAAGGAATATTATTACAGATAGATAGAGACATTACATAATAATAAAACAGTTGATACTCCCAGAAGACATAGTGAATCTTAATGTACATGCACTTAATCACAGGGAATCAAAATATGTGAGGCAAAAACTGACAGACAGCAATGAATCAGATGAATCAGAAATGGAAAGATCCAACAGACAGAAATCAGTAACAACACAGTTGAACACAACACCGTTAATCAACTGGATGTAACTGACATCTATAGACTGGTTTGTCCCATGTTAGAATTCACATTTTTTTCTTTTTTTTTCCTTATTTTTAAAGATTTTATTTATTCATTTGAGAGAATAGGGGGTCAGAGAGCACAGGCAGGGCGAGAGGGAGAGGGTGAAGCAGACTCCCCGCTGAGCTGAGAGCCAGACATGGGCCTTGACCCCGGGACCTAGAGATCAGGACCTGAGCTGAAGGCAGGCACTTAACCATCTGAACCACCTAGGTGCTCTAGAATTCACATTTCTCTAAAGCTCACATGGAATATTCACCTAACATAGACCAAATTTTGGAGTGGAAAACATACTTAAACAAATTTGGAAGAGTGAAAATCATACAGTGTCTATTTGCATACCACAATGAAATTAAACTAAGAATTAACAACAACAACAAAAAGGCTAGGGAATCCCAAAATACATGAAAGTTAAACAACAAAATTCTAAACAAAGCATAGGTCAAAGGAGATCTCAAGAAAGATTTAAAAATATTTTGACAGGCAAGGATACCACTATACTAACAAGGAAATATTTTGAATAAAAACACGACATCAAAATTTATGAGAAGCAAAGAGTGTTAGAAGGAAATTTACAGTAATATATTAAGTAATATATTATATATAAATATATATAAATATATATATAAATATATTAAGAAATATACTAAGAAAGAAGAAAGATCTAAAGTCAATCACCTAAGCTTCCATCTTAGGAAAGTAGAATAATCATAGCAAATGAAATCTGAAGTAAGCAGAAAACGAGTAATAATAAAAATTAAAGCATCAGTCAATGAAATTAAAATTAATAGGAAAAAATAAAACCAAAATCTGGGTCTTTAAAAAAAATCCATTAAGTCAATATGCCTCTAGCCAAGTACCTAAGAAGAAAAAAAGACACAATTCAATACTAATAACAGAAATAAAAGGGGGTATATCACTATAAATCCCAAGAACATTCAAATGATAATAAAAGAATATTATGAATGACTCTGTGCTCACAAATAGGATAATCTAGATTAAATAGACCACTTGCTTTAAAATTACAAGCTGCCAAAACTCACATAAAAAGAAATAAACATCTCAATAGAATTATACTTAATAAAAAGTTATAAATCTTCCAAAACAGAAAGCACCAGGCCCATAGGAGTTCACTGATGAATTCTAGTGAACATTTATGGAAGAAATTAAATCAATTCTGTACAATTCTTTCCAAAGATAAAAGCAGAGGCAATACTTCCTAATTTACTCTATGTGGTCATCATTGTCAAAACCAGACAAAATCATTAGAAGAAAAGAAAACTCTAGACTGTATCTCTTAGGAATTTAAATATAAACATCTCAACAAAATATTAGTGAATTGAATCTAACAATATATAAAAAGAATTATATACCATAACCAAATGAAATTAATTGCAGACATTTAAGGCTAAATCAACATTTAAAAATAAATTAATCCATATCAACAAGCTAAATAAGAAATATCACATGATCCTATAAGAGATGTAGAAAATGCCCATTTATGATAAAAAGTCTCAGCAAACTAGGAATAAAGAACTTCCTCAACTTGATAAGGAACATCTACCAACCAACCAACAAATCAACAACCAAAAAACAACCCTCCAGCTAACATTATATTTAACAGCAAGAAATTTGAAGCTTTTGCACCAAAATTAGTAATAGGCAAAGACATCTTCTCTCACAGTTGCTTTTCAGCATTGTCCTAGATACTCTATCTAATGCAATAAGACAAGATAAGGAAATAAGAGGTATACAGATCAAGAAAAATGAAACTCTGTTTGCAGATCACATGATGGTTTACGTAGACTATCAAAAAGAGTAAATAAATGACAACAATAAAATCCCTGCTGGTCCTAATAAGTGATTGTAGCAAGGTTAGAGGATACAAGGCTAATGTTAAAAAGTCAGTCACTTCCCTATATACCAATGATGAAAAATTGGAAGTGGAAATTACACAGAACATTTACATTAGCTCCCCCCAAAATGAAATACTTAGGCATAAAATCTAACAATATACATACAAGATCACTGTGAAAATATCTCTAAAGATTGAAATAAGAACTAACAACTGTGCAAAGTTACATGACTGACACTACTTAACGTCAACATTCTGTAAGGCTCCAGTAATTAAGACAGTGTGGTACTCCTGAAAGACAACTAAATCAGGAAGAAAATAGGGAACACAGAAATAGGTACACATAAATAGAGGCAACTGAACCTTCACAGAGGAGCAATAACAATACAAAGAAGAAAAGAGTCTTTTCAACAAATGGTGCTGAAACAAAACATTTACATGCAAAAAACTGAATCTAGGCACAAACCTTAGCCCTTCACAATAATAATAATAATAATAATAATAATAATAATTCAAAATGTAATACAGACCTAAAGGTAGAAACCCAAATTATAAAGTTCCCAGAAAATAACATAGAAGAAAACCTAGATGACCTTTTGTATGGTAATGACTTTTTAGATATAATACTTGAGTCACAATTTCTGAAATAGAGACTTGATAAACTAGACCTCATTTAAATTAAAAACTTTTGTTCTGTAGAAGACAATATCAAAAGAATGAGAAGATAAGCCCCAGACCAGGAAAAAAAAATGCTGATAAAAATCTGTTCTATGGGGGCACCTGGGTGGCTCAGTGGGCTAAGCCTCTGCCTTCAGCTCAGGTCATGATCTCAGGATCCTGGGATCAAGTCCCGCATTGGGCTCCCTGCTCAGTGGGGAGCCTGCTTCCCCCTCTCCCTCTGCTGCTCTCCCCACTTGTGCTCTCTCTCCTTCTCTCACTCTCTGTCAAATAAATAAATTCTTTAAAAAAAAAATCTGTTCTATGAAATATAAATAGAACTCTTAAAATTTACAGTAAAAATGAAAAGCCTGATTTTAAAAATGAGCATGACACCTAAAATTTTAAAAGAGATTGCATTGGCTTTATAGGTTTGGGTAGTATGGGCATCTTAGTAATATCAGTTCTTCCAATCCATGAGCATGAGTATCTTTCCATTTATTTGTGTCTTTTGAAATTTCTTTCATTAATGTCATAGTTTTCAGTGTAGATTTTTTTTAACTCCTTTGTTAATTTTATACTTATTTTCTCCTTTTTAATTCAATTGTAAATGGGTTTTTTTTTCTTAATTTCTCATGTTGATAGTTTGTTATTAGTGTATAGAGACACAACTGTTTTGTATATTGATATTTTATCCTGAAAACTTACTGAATTTGTTGACTAATTCTAATATATTTTTGCTGGAGTTAAGGTTTTCTATATATAATATGTCATCTGTAAATAATGTCAGTTTTAATTTTCCTTTTCCAATTAGGATGTCTTTATTCCTTTATATTGATGATTGAATGATTGATTGCCTAATTGCCCTGTCTAGGCCTTCTAATACTATGTTGAATGCAAGTGGCAAGAGTAGGCATCTTTGTCTTGTTCCTGATCTTAGAGCAAAGTCTTTCAGCTTTTCACCATTGAGTATGATGTTATCTGTGACCTTGTCATAAATGGCCTTTATTAAACTGAAAAACATTCCGTCTATACCCACTTTCTTGAGGGTTTTTATTGTAAATGGATGTTGAATTTTGTCAAAAGTTTTTATCTGCATCTATTGGGATGATCACATGATTTATATTCTTCATTTGTGATGTTATGTTTCACATTGATTGACTTGCAGATGTTGAACTAGCCTCTATCCCTGCAATAAATCCCACTTAATCATGGTGTACAATCTTTTTAATGTGTTGTTGAATTTGGTTTGCTAGTTTTCTGTTGAGGATTTTTGCATCAATAAGTGTATCAGTGTATAATTTTCTATTCTTGTGGAGTCCTTTTCCAGTTTTGGTATAAGCATAATTCTGGCCTTGTAAAATAAGTTTGTGTTCCTTCATCTTCTATTTTTTAAGAGTTTGAAATTACTGGCATTAACTTTCCTTAGATGTTTGGTAGAATTCAGCAGTGAAGCCATCTTGTCCTGGACGTTTTTTGTTGGGAAGTTTTAATTACTGATTTGATCTTTTTACTAGTAATTTGTGCTCATTTTTTTTTTTTCTTCATGGTTTAATCTTTGTGGTTATACAATTCTATGAGTTTTCCCTTTCTTTTAGGTATCAGATTTGTTGGTATATAATTGTTCACTGTAGTCTTTTATCTTTCTTTATATATCCTTTATTTTTGAAAAATAGTTTTTTTGGACATGTAGTTTTTGTCAATGTGCTTCTTTCATCTGTTTGAATAGTTATTCTTCTTTCTGGAAACCTCATTTTCAATAAGAAATTGGTTTATTTTTTTAGTTAATTATTATACATTATGAATCATTTTTCCCCAGCTACTCTCCAAATTCTAGTTTTGGCAATTTGACTATAATGTGTGTAGGTATAGATTTCCTTGAATCTAATCTAACTAGAGCTTATTGAGTCTCTTGATATGGGTATAAAATTTTAATTGAATTTGTTTTTTGCTCCATTAATTACCAAATATTCCTTAAGCCCCTTGTCTTCTCTTCTTCTGAGACTTCCATTAAGCGAATATTGTTATGCTTGATGATTTCCGTGTTAGGCTTAAAATATGGCCTCCCAAAAGATATCCATATCAAATCCTTGGAACTAGTAAATATTATCTTGGAAAAAGGAACTTTGTACATGAACTAATTAAGCTAATAATCTTGGTGATGAGATCATTCTGGATTATCCAGGTGGCCCATAAATCCAGCACAATTTGTTTTTTGAGAAATACAGGAGGAGAACAGATAGACAATAAGGAGGCATTATGAGCAGAATTAGATCTGTGCAGTCCAAGTAATGTCAACAGACACTAGAAACTTGAAGAAGCAGACAACAGTTTCTCTCTTAAACTCCCAATGGAATATAGCCTTGGCAATACATTGGTTTGGCTTTGGCCTCCAGAAAGAACGAACAAGTTTCTGTTATTTTAAGCCACCAAATTTATCATGTTTTGTTATGGCAGTTTAAGGAAATGAATACCTTGTCTCACACATCTCTGGGAGCAGTGTTCATTTTTCTTCATTCCTAGTTCTCATATTGGATAATATCAATTGCCTGAGGTGTCTATATTATATAGTACCAACAAACAGATGACAAAATTCTTAAAAAGAAAATCTGGAGAAAGTGATATCCACAGTTTTGAAAGTATTAATATATTGGTTATGTTTCTCCAGCCAACTTGATTTTTTTTACCTTGAATTTGCTGCTGAGGCTGCTAATACTTTTTTTAAAATTTCAGTATTGTACTTTTCAATCCTATAAACTTCACTTTTTCTATTTTTATATATTTATATTTGGTGAGTCAACTTTATCATATTTTCTTTTAATTCTTTACATATGGTTTCCTTTTGTTCTTTGAACATATTTATAACGCCCCTTTAAAATCCTATCTAGTAAGTTCAACATCTGGGCCAATTAGATTGTTTCTGTTGAATCATTTTCTTCTTGTATAGGATCCAAATATTTTTGTTTATTTCTGTTCTCATAATTTTTGAAAATTCTTATTGTTTTTAAAATTTTTATTTATTTGAGAGGGAGTGAGAGAGAATATGAGCAGGGGTAGTAGCAGAGGGAAAGGGAGAAGCAGACTCTTCTGCCAAGCAAGAAGCCCAACACAGGACTTGATCCCAGGACCCTGAGATCATGACCTGAGCTGAAGGCAGACACTTAACTGACTGAGCCACCCAGGTGCTCCTCCATTCTCATAATTTTTGTACCACACTGATCATTTTAAATGATGTGATGTGCAACTAGAAATTAGATTCCCCTCTTCCCAGGATTTTTTTCATGTTGTTGAAATTACTGCTAACTTGTATAGTGACTCTCCTGCACTAATTCTATAAATCTGTGTTCTTTGCCATGGGTGAGCACAGCAACCTATGCTCAATTAGCTCATTAGTTGGCTAATAATTTTTCTTATATTCCTTGAACCGTTAAGACTCCCAGCCTTTGCTGAGGGTTTCTGCATGAGTGTTTGTCAACTGTTAGGTGATATGACAAGTACTTTATAACTCTGTCTTAGGTTTCACTTTCTATGTATGCAGAACCTCAAGGTCAGTCAGAAACAAGAGATTAGGACCTGCTTAAGGCTTTCCTAGGCATGTACACACACCAGTTCATTACCATAAACTTGTAGATTCCCAGGAATATATTACTGTTTTCAAAGTCCCCTGTGGATATCACATTCTCCAGATTTTCTTTTTAAGAATTTTGTCATCCTCTTGTTTGTACTATATAGTATAGCTGCCTCAGACAGCCATGATGTAAAGCAATTATTGCTGATTATTTTTGATACATACCCTCACTGAATAAGGCCTGGGTCAAATCAAATAAAGGCAAGTGCCATGAGTGTAGATTTTGTAGAACTAGTCTAGCAAGGCCAATAGTAACAATTCTCTGAGATTATTTTTACAAGATTCCAAACCCATCTTCTCTCTCCAGTGGCAGCTAGTCTCCTGATTTTCACAGTTATCACTGTTCTAAGTTTACTGTTTGTTAAGGCCACCCATGGTGAGGAGTGGGAAATTGTAATATGAAATGTAAATGCTTACCAAGATTTAGCTATTCCTTGAAAAAAACACTCCTCTAATTGTTGTGAGCTTTGGTCATTTGCAGTATTCTAAAACACTTGATTTTGACAATGTTTGTCAGTATTTGCAAAGTTAAGTGGGGATTTAGAAAGCCTTATTCTGATGTTCTGGAAGTTCCCCCAAAAAAGTACTTTTGCGGTTTTTGTAATATTTGCATCCAATTTTGTTCTCTAGTTTCTGCTTAGAAGTATACAATCCTCCTTAAGAGAAGGGTTTGATTTTTTTTGTTTGTTTGTTTTCAGTTTCTTCATTCTGATTTATCCATTACTCTGGTATTTTCACCTTCTACTTTCCAGAAATAACGTACACCTCTTTAATTAATAGCACCTCTTTGTTTTGGCAATTGTTTTGATTACACACATACACATCCTTGTATTTAAATTTATTTTCTCTCATTTCAATGGGGTTATGAGAAATGGAATCACACATGGGTATTTGGTCTACCATCTCGTAGTAGACTTCACATTCATTACTTATATTTAATTTACAAGACCCATATATTCATAGATTGATAATGAACATGGTCCTATCAACTAATAAATATCCCACTAAAGCCTATATTTAAAAGAAAAACAACTTTTTTTTCATTTTTGAGTGTTCTTATTGTTCATAGACACTTCTACAAAAAAATACTTAGTTTAGTGTTCTCTAGTTTGAATAATTAAACACCAAAAGGACACTTAGTAGACAAATCTCAGAAATAAAGGAAGAAATTCATGGATTAGAAGTACTTGCTGTGTACATGAGGTAAAGTTTTGAGTCTATATGTCATTAATAAGAATGCCAGTATAAGTTGAGCATTACTCTACTTAAGGTAATGAGTATTCAGGATACATAAATTTCTTTCCTCCAGTGTATTTGTTAAGGATGTGTAAAATGAAAAGTATGCACACTCATTCATGAAAAGAATAGTATTATCTGATTAAAATTCAACAGGTAGCCTTATGATCTTTAAATATGAATACTGAGGTATTTTGAGCTTGCAGGAAAATGTATATGAAAAAAAAAATCTACCATCCTTGAGATAGGTTTTTACCTGAATAAAAATCTAAATTTTCCTCATAAACTCCCAATACACTTCAACTTTAATTTCACATAATTACCAGTCCTTTTTTGCCCCCTTTTTAAATTAATTTGAGGACTTTATTTAAGCATAAAATGTTTATTGAGATTGGAGTTAACATTATCATTTTGATCTGTTTCCATGAAATGCTAACAAAAGCTTTTGGTTTCCAGTGGTTTTCAAACAGTTTGGAATCATGGAGTTCTGAATTATCCAAGGATAAATGCTCACATTTTAACCATAACCAGTGTACATGCTTATTCATGGGTATAAAACAATCTTTACTTTAATGAATTACTTTTCTTGAAGGGACAGATAATCAGCATTGCTAATATGAGCTATAAATAAAGTATGGTTCTATGTGTTAATAAAATATTTCTCTTCATAAACCTTTCTCCTTACAACATTTGAGTACTAGCTTTAAGAATGTTACAAATGATGTATGTCTATTGTTTGTATTGTCTGAGTTGTGTTGGTGACTGTTTCTCTTAGATCATCAGATCGTTCTTCCATAATCTTCATTTTCTCATTACTACCTGCCTTTCCCTATTCATCCAAAGATACTAACCCTCTTACTACAAGTCTCCATTCTTAGGCGGTTAAGTCCAATCAACATCTTTTGAAAACATTTATTGTTCTCATGAGTATGCCAAGTACTGAGGGGGTTTGAAAAAACAGGAGAGATTGAGTTAAGTCAATATGTGTCCTTAAAAGAGAGGAACATGGAAGAATGCCCATTACCAGCTACAAAGAGGAAGCTATCAAGTTTAATTTTTTTTTAAAGATTTTATTTATTTATTTATTTGTTAGAAAGAGAGAGAGAGAGAGGGAGCGAGCATGAGCACAGGCAGACAGAGTGGTAGGCAGAGGCAGAGGGAGAAGCAGGCTCCCCGCTGAGCAAGGAGCCCGATGTGGGACTCGATCCCAGGACGCTGGGATCATGACCTGAGCCGAAGGCAGCCGTTTAACCAACTGAGCCACCCAGGCGTCCCCTTCAAGTTTAATTTGATAAGCTTTCCATTTCATTTTCTTAATAGAGCTAAGCATCCCACAGATAAACAACAACAACAACAATAACCAAAAGTGCCATGGTGCATTGCTGAAACAATTCTCACCATCTTTTGGAAATCTTGTTGATGAACTACCAATAGTTACTATTTTAAGAGAGCAGAGAAGTCCAGACTTACAAAACATTATATCCAACTAATTGTCCAGTAGCCTACAGGCGTATCAATTAAATCCAAATATCAGACATCCCAAAGAACACTGAATTAGTTATAGATAGTCACAACAATAACCACTTCTTCATCTAGAAAAATAGTGAAATAATTATAAGGAGAAAGAATTCTCCTTAAGATATAAAGAAGACCTGAAACAGGCTGGGTATATTCTGAGAGGAAAGACAGGACATCTCAGATTGTAAAGGGGCTTCCTGATGGAATACCACAGCATGCCAGCTAATAAATTCACTAAACATAACCCTAAGAAATTCAATAAACATTTTCACCTTCTCTCAAACCCATATGACAGTAGAAACTATGAAATAAATTGACCCCAATGTGCAGTTGAGTGTGAAACCCCTGGGATGAATCCAGCCATGTGCATGGAAGATACTTATGCCTGGCAATAGTTAGCCTGTATTACACTTCTCTAAGAAAAAAAAAAAAAAAAAAGATTTAAATATTAATTAGAAAAAAAAGGGGAACAAAGCTTGAGGATGGTGAAATCTTATCTCTTTGTTTCATATTTAAGTTTTCTCTTCCTACAAGGCTTCACTTTTAAAGATTTCTACAAGGAAAACAAACTTTGAAAATATAAATTAGTACTCTTTGTAGTTCAGTCTGAAGGCTTCTCTGCAGCATCTCACAAGATGCCTGAGTTGTCATACAGGGAAGCTTCTTTTGCTGATTTGTCTTGATGTAACAAGAAATAGAGGAGTAGACAGAATGCTAACAAAATTATATTTCTCTCCCTTTTCCCCATATCATTCATTTTTAATTGTTTTTTTTATTATTTCTACAAAAATACATAGTATGGACTGCAAAGAATATAAGGCTTTTATTTTGAGTATATTTCTATTTAAACACTTTTACCATTCATTTGTTTAGTTACTCATTTTATACTCCATTTTTTTTTTCCATGAAATTCAAGGTACACGAGAGCCAAGACTTGTCTTTCTTGTTCCTTCTTTTATCATCAGTGTTTAGGCCAATGTCTGGGACAAACATTGAGCACAGTAATTTTTAGTAGGTATGTTATTAGAACTTTTATTTACAATGACATTTTGCAAGTATTGGTGTAGAACCAATATGTTGCACAGTGTTCATATGAAAAAACAGGGAATTCTCCAAATTTGTTATATAATCAAACTATAAGGAAAATAAATTAAAGGATTTTACTCTACTTTTATCTGGTTGTCAAAACCTCTTTAATTTTTGTATCCTATTAATATAAGTTGTCTTTGAGTGATACTGTGATTTTTTTCTTAATAAAATGACATGTTATCAAGATGAATAAGAAATGTGATATCAGATACAGGGTTAATTTAGTTGTGGGTTAGGGTTTGTTGTAACACTGAGATTTCAAGATTACTTTGATTTCTTAGCAAATAAGAGCCCACCAGATACTAGATACCATATAATTTATTTTACAAACTGAGACAGCTATCAAACATGAAATGAGATGCTTTTAATAAATAGACCAGAACAATGAGCATAACATATACTGTCTAGGGAAAACTGCAATTTTATTTTACACTATCTATAAATGTTGGTAGTTAATCAATTACTCTCAATGCTCAGAAAGAGCTGAAAAAATCCTAATGAGTCTGAAGATAAATACATCTCTCTCTCTTTCTCACATGCACACACAGACACACATATTCACACACAAACACACACAGAGATACACACAGAAGTTGGGGGTTTAACAAGACTGTGTTCTTCAGTAAGCAAAGAATGGGCTAGTCAGAAATGTAGAGAGCAGAGTTACTATCCTACCGATCATCTTTCTCTTGGCAACTGTTTCATTGAAAAATTTCTACCTGTCCACTTCTTCAATGATTTCACTGTATGAGTTTTGCAAAAATAATTCAGTGGAGGGGCACCTGGGTGGCTCAGTGGGTTAAGCCTCTGCTTTCGGCTCGGGTCATGATCCCAGGGTCCTGGGATCGAGCCCCACATCGGGATCTCTGCTCAGCAGGGAGCCTGCTTTCCTCCTATCTCTCTCTACCTGCCTCTCTGTCTACTTGTGAGCTCTCTCTGTCAAATAAATAAAATAAAAAATCTTAAAAAAAATAATTCAGTGGAACTAGACATTAAAATCACAAACAAAGTTCGCAGTATAGAGAAAGATCTACCAAATGAAATAATCTGTTCAGAAAGCATTGATAACCTAACAAAAAGCTGAAGGGATTAATACAAATTGAAACATGATCCAAACCAAACAGTAGCGAATGATAATAACTGCCTTAGAAGTCTGTGACCAAGATCGGATTATCAGAATGTTTGGTTTCTGTGTCTGCATTTACTTTTCTGGTCCCCAAAGAATTGATTTATATTATGCTTACTAAAGTGACTCTGCTTTTTATCTTTGAATTAACTGTGGTTTACATCTGGCTACTATTTATATACGACCTACTTAATATAATGCTCCCAAGTCTAACAATACAAATTTTTTTCTAATATAAAATTGCAGGTAATCTGGCTCAAATTCATCTAGTCCTCTTCACCACATGTTTAGGGGTACTTTTCAGAATGGAAAGAACAGATCAGCTCTTCTTTAACAGTGATAGAAATCATGTGAATAACTGCCAAGACCCGAATAAGGAAAGGATATTCCTGAGGATTAAGAACTCAGGGTACTTCCAGGGAATACTCAGTAGAAAATTTTAAGTGCTGTTGACTCTAATGTGGATTAACCAATGATGAAGGGACTGAGGCTGATGACATGTACTGATCATGTCTTGGTGCATCAAGGAGTGCAAGAATTAGCTAAAAATTTGACCGTAGTGATTGATAGTGTTTGCATGCATCTGCAAGCCATTTTCATCTCCTCCTCCCCCTCCCACTCCCTTCTCTTCTTACTCCACTTCCTCCTCTTCTTCCTCTACCCCACCCCCACCCCAACCCCTCCCCCCACCTCCTTCTTCTTCTGTGTTCTTAAGTGAATAAACAGGTCTTCTCCACAATAAGTGTTGAATTGTTTATAGAGGTATTCATATATGGGTAATATTTTTACCATTTTCTTGGGTTTATCTTGCCTTATACATACTTCTGGTTTGAGACTGCGTACATTCTCACTTTTGTTTCCTTTGCCTTTGGGGACATGTCTTGAAAGAAGTTGCTGTGGCCGGCGTTGAAGAAGTTACTACCTATGTTCTCCTCTAGGATTTTGATAGATTCCTGCCTCACGTTGAGGTCTTTTATCCATGTCAAATTTATCTTTGTGTATGGTGTAAGAGAATGGTCGAGTTTCATTCTTCCACATGTAGCTGTCCAATTTTCCCAGAGAAAAGAGACTGTCTTTTTTCAACTGGATATTTTTTCCTGCTTTGTCGAAGATTATTTGACCATACAGTTGAGGGTTCATGTCTGGGCTTTCTACTCTGTTCCACTGCTCTGTGTGTCTGTTTTTGTACCATACCATGTTGTCTTGCTGACCACAGCTTTGTAGTAAATTTGAAATCAGGCAACATGATGCTCCCAGTTTTGTTTTTTCTTTTTCAACATTTTCTTCGCAATTCAGGGTCTCTTCTGATTCCATGAAAATTTTAGGATTGTTTGTTGTAGCTCCTTGAAAAATACTGGTGGAATTTTGATCAGGTTGGCATTAAAAGTATAGATTGCTCAAGGCAGTATAGACATTTTAACAATGTTTATTCTTCTTATCCATGAGGTTGGAATGGTCTTCCATCTTTTTGTGTCTTCTTCAATTTCTTTCATAAGTGTTCTGTAGGTCCTTGAGTACAGATCCTTTACCTCTTTGGTTAGGTTTATTCCCAGGTGGGTTCTTGGTGCTATAGTAAATGGAATCAATTCTCTCATTTCCCTTTCTAATTTTCATTATTAGTTTATAAGAAAGCAACTGATTTCTTTACATTGATTTTATATCCTGCCACATTACTGAATTGCTGTATGAGTTCTAGTAGTTTGGGGGTGGAGTCTTTTGTGTTTTCCATATAAAATATCATGTCATCTCTTCATAGATGACTTCTTTGCCAATTGAATACCTTTTGGGACTTCATCAAAATCAAAAGTTTCTGCACAGCAAAGGAAATAGTCAATAAAACAAAGAGGCAACCCATGGATGGGAGAAGATATTAGTACATGACACTACAGACAAAGGGCTGATACCAAAGATCTATAAAGAACTCCTCAAATTCAACACACACAAAACAGATAATCATGTCAAAAAATGGGCAAAAGACATGAAAAGACACTTTTCCAAAGAAGACATACAAATGGCTAACAGACACATTAAAAAATGTTCATCATCATTAGTCATCAAGGAGATTCAATTTAAAACCACATTGAGATATCACCTTACACCAGTTAGAATGACCAAAATCAACAAGACAGTAAATAACATGTGTTGGAGAGTATGTGGAGAAAGGGAAACCCTCTTACACTGTTGGTGGGAATGCAAGTTGGTACAGCCATTTTTCGAAAATAGTGTGGAGATTCCTTAAGAAATTAAAAACAGAGCTTCCCTATGACCCTGCAATTGCACTACTGGGTATTTACCCCAAAGATACTGATGTTGTGGAAAGAAGGGCCATCTGTACCCCAATGTTCATAGCAACAATGACTGCGATTGCCAAACTATGGAAAGAACCAAGATGCCCTTCAACAGATGAATGGATAAAGAAGATATGGTCCATACATACAATGGAGTATTATGCTTCCATCAGAAAGGATGAATACCCAACTTTTGTATCAGCATGGATGGGATTGGAAGAGATTATGCTGAGTGAAATAAGTCAAGCAGGGAAAGTCAATTATCATATGCTTTCACTTATTTGTGGAGCATAAGGAATAACACGAAGGTCATTGGGAGATGGGGAGAAGTGAGTTGGGGGAAATCAGAAGGAGAGACAAACCATGAGAGACTGTGGACTCTGAGAAGGAAACTGGAGGGGAGGGAGGTGGAGGGTTGGGTGAGCCTGTTGGTGGGTATTATGGAGGGCATGTATTGCATGGAGCACTGGGTGTGGTGCATAAACTTGTATCTTGGAACACACACACAAAATTAAATTAAATAAAATTTAAAAAAAAGACTGTATACATTCAATATTAAAAATAGTTGTGTTTTTTTAATATAGTCCCTGATGTTGTGAACATAATGTTTATATAGACATACAAATTTTAAGGTTATTTAAAAAAAAATACTGTACACCTGAGAAAAGACCCAAGATAGTTTTTGTGATTCTTACTGGAATGAGTAATTATGGGTAATTTTTTCCCTTCTGCTTCACACATTGTATAGTATTTAAATAGTATATTTATTTAAATAGTATATTCTTAAATAATTGAGATAATCAGAGAAAGGTAACCAATAAGCCTAAAAAGTTTAGAAAATTGTTAGCCTAGGATTACTGCTTTAAATATACCTTTTAAGATCTTTTAATGTGTTTTTTACTTTAAATTTTCAAAACGAAAAGTTTAGAATTGACTTATTTCATAATAACTGGTTTAAAAATTAACTTGTAATAATGAAGTGATATTTTATAGAATGTGTTTTTATTTTTAAATATTTTTAAAGATTTTATTTATTTATTTGAGAGAAAGAAAGAGAGCACAAGAAGGGGAGCAACAGGCAGAGGGAAAGGGGAGCAACAGGCAGAGGGAAAGGGAGAAGCAACTTCAGCTGGTGGAGGGAGCGCTATATAAGGCATGATCCCAGGTACCTGAGCCAAAGCCAGCCACTTAACTGACTGAGTCTCCCATGTACCCCTAAAATGTGTTTTTCAACAACCAATAAATTCTATATTCATACTGTGATCATAGGAAAGCGACAAAATAAAAATGAATATAGTCACAGGAATATGTTTTACCTAACAGCAAGTCATATAAAACGACTACAGAATTCACAAAGGCAAAACAAAATTAAAGCAAACTAATCTCTAAATAAATATGGAAAATATAAAATGAATGACTAAATATCTTCCTGTTATATTTGACAATAATTAATATTGACACATTAAAATCTGGCTATATATTTCAATATGAATGGAGATAATTAAACTCTCTTTTATAAAGTAAGATGATTAAGTGTTGAATAGCTGAGATTCAAACCCAGGTGTTTGAAATTTATTACCACTTTACCATATTTGTTCTCTGTCCTCTAAAATTACATGTATTAGAAATGGGCAATGAGTCATATAATATGGAGGGAATAATATCAAAGTCCAGTTACAAAATTTGATCAGCTAAAACTAATAAACATTTATGTGTATAAATCTGTACAACTTTACCCTAACTTATAAGAATTTATTTTCTGTATAGCTAGCTACCTATCAGTATATAGCTCTCTATCTTTAGTTAATAGAGATATTAACTACTTGAACTTTTATAAAGAATTCAATATAATTCATTCATTTCCTAATATTTTGATTTATTTTTACATGAGTTCTAGAAAAAGTTACCTCTCCTAATTGTGTGATAGGTCCAATGAGAACAAAGATTTAATCCTTAGATTTTTTTGTGTCTGAAAAAAATCTAACATGGTGTGCTCCAGTAATGGGTCAACCAGTAATAAATGGCTGTATACTATTAACTAGAGAAATAAAAATACTGGTGCTTTAGAGATATGATAACAATTATCCAGATAGTTTTATACATCTGATTGTAGATGGAGTGTTAAATTTATTTCAGTCAAATGTTTGGAGACTATTATTACACATGAATAGTACTAACAAGGTAAGGAACCAAAAGTAGAATGAAATAATAAAATTTCACTGAACTAGAAAATATATTTTATTCAATCATTCACTTATTATTCAATTAGTTAATAGTTATATATCAGGAGATACTGTACCCATCATTAGAATTTCAACAAGACAAGGCCATTAACTTTGTACAGGTTGAATGTTAATAGTCAAAGAAAACCTTCAGTTGCCTTGGTGGTATATATTATCTATATTATCTATAAATTCTATATATAATATATGTATGTAAAATATATATATGTATGTTGAATTCTATATTCATTTTTAAATAAAGTATAATCAACCTATAACACATTAATTTCAGATAATGTAGTCATTTGATATTTGTATATATTGCAGAATGTTAAAAAAAAAGTTAATTTTGGTCACCACACATATGTAGGAACAAATTTTTGTTCTTGTGATTGGGGCTTTTAGAATCTACTCTCCTAGCAGCTTTCAAATATGCAGTACGGTGTTGTTATAGTCACCATGTGGTACATTATATCCCCGTGACTTATTTTATAACTTGAAATTTGTACCTTTTGACTCCCTTCACCCATTTTACACCCCCCCATTACCCATTTATTGCAAACATCAATCTTTTCTCTGTATCTATGAATTTGGGTTTTTAATTTTTTTTAAGATTTCATATGTAAGTAAAATCATAAGGTATTTGTCCTTCTTTATCTGACTTATTTCAGTAAGCACAATGACCTCAACATCCATCCACGTTATCACAAATGACAGTATTTTCTTCTTTTTAATGACTGAATTATATTCCATTGTATATATTTACCACATTTTCTTTATCCACTCATCAATGGACACTTAGGTTACTTCATAGTTTGACTATTTTAAATAATGCTTCATTGAACATGGAGATGCATGTAATTGTTTTGAGTTGGTGTTTTTATTTCCTTCAAATAAATTCCTGGAAGTGGAATTGCCAGATCATATGGTGGTTCTATTTTTATTTTTTTCAAGAATCTCATACTATTTTTTTTTATGATGGATGTACCAATTTACACTCCTATCAACAGACTACCAGTTTTCTTTTCTTCATATCTTTGCCCACACTTAGTGTATCTTGTCTTTTTGATAATAGCCATTTTAAGAGATATGAAGGGATATCTCATTGTTGTTTTAATTTGCATTTCCCTGATGATTGGTGATATTGAGTACCTTTTCCTGTATCTATTTGCTACCTGTATGTCTTCTTTGGAAAATATCTGCTTGGATCCTCTGCCCATTTTTCATCAAATAGTTGTTTTTGTTTGTTTTGCTGTCCAGTTTCATGAGTTCTTTATATATTTTATATTTTACCCCTTTTTCTTTTAAAGATTTTATTTATTTATTTGACAGAGAGAGAGATCACAAGTAGGTAGAGAGGCAGGCAGAGAGAGCAGGGGAAGCAGGTTCCCCACTGAGCAGAGAGCCTGATGAAGGGCTCTATCCCAATACCCTGAGATCATGACCTGAGCCAAAGACAGAGGCTTAACCCACTGAGCCACCCAGGCACCACTAGATATTAACCTCCTATCAGATAAATGATTTGCAAATATTTTCTTCCATTCCATAGGTTGCCTTTTGATTTTGTTGATGGTTTACTTCACTATGAATATAGTGTGTGTATGTATATCCTAAAATTTTCATGGAATCAGAAGAGACCCTGAATTGCGAAGAAAATGTTGAAAAAGAAAAAACAAAACTGGGAGCATCATGTTGCCTGATTTCAAATTTACTACAAAGCTGTGGTCAGCAAGACAACATGGTATGGTACAAAAACAGACACACAGAGCAGTGGAACAGAGTAGAAAGCCCAGACATGAACCCTCAACTGTATGGTCAAATAATCTTCGACAAAGCAGGAAAAAATATCCAGTTGAAAAAAGACAGTCTCTTTTCTCTGGGAAAATTGGACAGCTACATGTGGAAGAATGAAACTCGACCATTCTCTTACACCATACACAAAGATAAATTTGACATGGATAAAAGACCTCAACGTGAGGCAGGAATCTATCAAAATCCTAGAGGAGAACATAGGTAGTAACTTCTTCAACGCCGGCCACAGCAACTTCTTTCAAGACATGTCCCCAAAGGCAAAGGAAACAAAAGTGAGAATGTACGCAGTCTCAAACCAGAAGTATGTATAAGGCAAGATAAACCCAAGAAAATGGTAAAAATATTACCCATATATGAATACCTCTATAAACAATTCAACACTTATTGTGGAGAAGACCTGTTTATTCACTTAAGAACACAGAAGAAGAAGGAGGGGGGGGGTTGGGAATGGGGGTGGGGTAGAGGAAGAGATACATACACACATATATATGTGTATATATACGTTATATATAATTTTATACATATAAAATTATATATATTATATTCACTATGAACAAGCTTCATAGATGAAGTCCCACTTGTTTACTTTTACTTTTGGTGTCTGATGCAAATATATATATATGCAAATATATATATATATATATATATATATATATATATATATTATATAATATATACCAACTTAAATTTGAATGGATTCTGAAATTCTACATTTTTACTTACCCTTCCCTACATTTTGTTTTTAATTTTGTATTTGTCATCATCTGTCTCGTTTCCTTTTGTCCTCTAATGTTCATACTAGGTTTATAAGTAATTAATCCACTACCTTTGTAATTTTAGATTATTCTAATTTTAGATATCTAATAATCTAATTATTAGATTATTCTAATATTTAGATATTCTAATTTTAGAATATTCTAAATTTTAATATATTTTTATCTTTATCAGTGATGTTTATACTTTCATATGTTTTCCTGTTACCAATTAGCACCCTTTCTTTTTAGCTTAAAGAAGTTCCTTTAATATTTCTTGTAACCTGGTTTAGTGGTGACATACTTCTTTAGCTTTTGCTTGTCTGGTGAACTCTCTCTTTCCTTCAATTCTGAATAATAACTTTGCCAAAGAGTCTTGCCAAGCAGGTGTGTGTGTGTGTGTGTGTGTGTGTCACTTTGAACATATAGTGCTACTCTCCTAAGGCTGGCATAGTATCTCTTGAAAAATCTGCTGGAAGTCACTCATATGCAGATTCCTTTGTATATAACAAGTTGTTTTATTTTTTTGTTGTTGCTTGTAAGAGTCCCTCCTTTTCTTTAACTTTTGACATTGTATTTATAATGTATCTTGGTGTGAGTTTCTTAGGGTGTCTCATATTTGGAACTATCTGGTCTTCCTGAATCTAGATATATATTTCTTTTCCAAGTTAGGGAAGTTTTCAGCCTCTTTCTCTCTTTCTTCTCCTTCTCGAATCTCTAAAATGTGAATGTTAGAGTGCTTAAATGTTCTTGGGCAATTTCCACATGTTTTTTTGTCTCCCCACTCCTTTTTTCTCCTCTAATTTAATGCTTTCCCTTTTCTATCTTTGAGTATATTATATTATACTCAATATGTTATACTTTGAGTATAATATATTATATATATTAATCCTTTCTTCTTCTTCATCCAGTCTGCTGTTCAAATTCTATATTTTTTTTAAAGTAGGCTCCATGTCTGGCATGGAGTCCAACACAGGGCTTGAACTCATGACCTGAGATAGAGACCTAAGCTGAAATCAAGATTCATATGCTTAACTGACTGTGCTATCCAGGTGTCCCTCAAGTGTATTTTGTTTTTCTTTAAAGATTTTATTTAGGGACGCCTGGGTGGCTCAGTTGGTTGGACGACTACCTTCGGCTCAGGTCATGATCCTGGAGTCCCGGGATCGAGTCCCGCATCGGGCTCCCGGCTCTGCGGGGAGTCCGCTTCTCTCTCTGACCTTCTCCTCGCTCATGCTCTCTCTCTCTGTCTCTCTCTCAAATAAATAAATAAAATCTTTAAAAAAAATAAAGATTTTATTTAAACTACAGTTTTGTTAACATATAGTGCAGTGTTAGTTTAAGGCATAAAATTTAGTGATTCATCACTTGCATGTAACACCATAATTTCATTATAAGTGCCCTCCTTATAGTCCATCACCCATTTACCCCATCCTCCCACCTACCTCCACTCCAGCAACTCTCTGTTTGTTTCTGATAGTTAAGAGTCTCTTTTGGTTTGCCTCCCACTCTGTTCTTATTTTATTTTTTCCTTCCCTTCCCTTATGTTTATTTGTTTCTTAATTTACATGTATAAGTGAAACCAGATGTTATCTTTTTCTGACTGATTCATTTTGCTTAGCATTATACTCACTAGCTCTACGCATGTCACTGTAAATAGCAAGATTTCATTCTTTTGATTGCTGGGTAATATTCCATTATAAGCATACTACCTCTTCTTTATCCATTCATCAGTTGATGGGAATTTGAAGTCTATCCATGATTTAGCTATTGTGGATAAGGCAGCTGTAAACATTGGAGTGAATATGACCCTTCACATAGTGATTTTTATACCCCTTTATTAAATACCTTATAATGCAATTGTTGGGTCATAAAGTAGTTCTATTTTTTTAATTTTTAGCTTTATGAGGAACCTCCATACTGTTTTCCAGAGTGGCTACATTGGTTTGTATTCCCACCAGTGTAACAGAGTTCCCCTTTATTCACATGCTTGCCAATATCTATTGTTTCCTGAGTTGTTAATTTTAGCCATTTTGACTAGTATTAGATCCTAGCTCATTGTGGTTTTGACTTCTATTTGGCTAATGATGAGTGATGTTGAACATTTTTTCATTTGTCTGTTAGCCATTTGTGTGTATGCTTTGGAAAATGTCTGCTCATATCCTTTGTCCACTTCCTTAACTGGATTTTTAATTTTTGGGGTGTTAAATTTGATGACTTCTTTATAGATTTTGAATACTAACCCTCTGCCCAATATGTCATTTGCAAATATCTTCTCCCATTCCACAGGTTGCCTGTTAGTTTTGTCTATCATTTCCATTACTGTGCAGAAGCTTTTAAACGCGATGAAGTCCCAATAGTTCATCTTTGCTTTTGTTCCCCTAGCCTCAGGAGACATGTCTAGAAAGATTTTGCTGCAACCTAGGTCAAAGAGGTTACTGCCAGTGTTCTTCTCTAGGATTTTGATGGTTTCTTGTCTCACATTAAGGTCATTCATCCATTTTGAATTCATTTTTGTGTATGGTATGCGAAAGTCATCCAGTTTCATTCTTCTGCATGTTGTTGTCTGGTTTTCCCAACACCATTCGTTGAAGAGCCTGTCTTTTTTTTCTGTTGGATATTCTTTCCTGCTTTGTAGATCAGTTGATCATACAGTTCTGGGTCCATTTATCGTTTTTCCTTCTGTTTAATTGATCTATGTGTCTGTTTCTGTGTCAGTACCATACTGTCTTGATGACTACAGCTTTGTAATATAACTTGAAGTCCGAAATTGTGAGGCCTCCTGTTTTGCTCTTCTTTTTCAAGATTGTTTTGGCTATTTAAGGACTTTTCTGCTTCCATACAAATTTTAGGATTGCTTGTTCTGATTCTGTGAGAAATGTGGTTGGTATTTTGATAGGGATTGCATTAAATGTGTAGATTGGTTGGGCAGTACGGACATTTTAACAATATTTGTCCTTCCAACCCATGAGCGTGGAATATTTTTCCATTTCTTTGTATCACTATCAATTTCTTTCATGAATGTTCTATAATTTTCAGAGTATAAATCTTTTACCTCCTTGGTTAGGTTTATGGTTTTGGGTGTAATTGTAAATGGAATTGGTTCCTTCACTTCTCTTTCTGCTGCTTCATGATTGGTATGTAGAAAAGCAACATATAATTGTATGTTGATTTTGTATCATATGGTATTACTGAATTCCTGTTTCAGTTCTTTTTTTATTTTTTATTTATTTATTTTTTTAAGCCTCATTATTTTCCTTTTTTTTTAATCTTCTATGTTACCTATTCCTCCACTGCTTCTTCAATCCTCATTGTGATCATATCTAGTCAGTTTTGCATCTTAGTCATAGTATTTTTTTTTTTAATTTCACCAAGACTGGTATTTAGGTCCTTTATCTCCACAACAAGGGTTTCTCTGGTGTCTTTTATGTTTTTTCCAGCCTAGCTAGTAGTATTATGACTGTTGCTATAAATTCCTGTTCAGATATATTGCTTGCATGTGTTTTGAGCAAGTACGTGGCTATGATTTTGCTGGCTGTGATTTCTTCTTGACCTTTCTTCTGGGGAGAATTCCTTTATCTTGTCATTTTGGCTAAATTTCTGTCTTTTGTGTGATTTTGAAAGCTTGTTATGTTTCCTGCACCTGAGAGTAATGCTGTATTAAAAAGAGGTTCTACACTGCCTAGGGCCAGGAACTTCTTCAAGTGTTTGGTGTATACTGTGTACACTCTGCTGTTGTGTTGGCTGCTCTTTCTCATTGGTCAGACTTCTGCAGATCTCTTCCTTGCTTTCAGTGGAGAGTGTTTGGACCTTTAACTAGGTGTGCTTTGATTTGTTTGTTAAAATAAGTCTGAGGAAAAAGAAAAGAAAAAAAATCATAAAAAAAAAGAAAGAAAGAAAAAGAGATAAAAGGAGTGAGAAAAAAATAAAATAAAATAAAAATTATGAGACTGATTCCAAAGAAAAAGAAAGAAAAAAGAAGACTGATCAAAAAAAGAGAGAAAGGGAAATGAAAAACAGAAACTAGCAAACAAAGTAAGCTGATTCCAAAGAAAAGAAAGAAAGGAACAAAAAAAAGAAAAGAAAAGAAAGAAAAAAAAAGAAAGAAAAAGAAAAGAAAAAGTAAATCTTTGTCCTATTGCCACCAGAACTTCAGGTAATTCTTTAAAGCACTCTATGATCATTAGACTTGGTGCATACTGTGGGCTTCCTGTGCTGGTCTTCTAGGGGAAGCGGCCCGCTACACTGGCTCAAAGTCAGACTTGTCCCAGTAAATATGCACTTCCCGGGTACAGGGGGATGTGGCTTAGCATAAGAGCCCCACCTCCATTTGGGGCTGCTCCTTTGCTCTCTCAAGTCCCACTGTGCTAATGCCAAGGGAAAAATGGCTCCATCCCATTTTCTTGTCATGTTCACGCTCTCTCCTATTCAGGAAGCCCTCAAAATAATGAGGGTCTTTAGCACATCCAGTGCCACAGCCCTCCTGTGTTTTATCTTTGACCCGGGGCTGGGATTCAAAACTCCAAATCTTAAAGTGCTGGTTCCACAGGGATCTCCTCTTCTCCAGTGGACAGTCTTGCTGCCATATCTCTGAGCTCTTTGTCCCAGGAAAACAGTCCCACGCCTGAGCGGTGAGCGACCTCTATGTTGTTGCACTGCAAAAAGCTCACCCCAGTAATCGATGCTATGTGTGTGCCTCTGTCCCCTGCCAAGGAAGGGTCACTTGGTGGCGCCTGCAGAGTCTTTGTCCGTAAAGAGGCACTATACCATTTTCCAAATGTACTCCCGGAAGGGGAATGTTCTCTCCCAGTGCAACCCAGGAGATCCCTGTACCATTTTGTGCACTCCCGGGCCAGCGTCCTCCTTCTCCCCAGGAGTGCTCACCACACCTTCACTCAGCAAAAGTCCGGCACTTCCAAAACCTCAGACTTTGAGTTCCACGTGCTGTTTGCAAAAAAACCTGGTATACTCCGTATACCTTCCTCCCCAGTCTATGGTCCAGAGAGGTTTTCAACTTGTGTGAACCCATCACCACACTTTCACAACTCTTTTCTCTTTTTCTCCCTTTTCTCTCCCTAAAGAAACAGTTCACTTCCCTCTGCAGCACCATAGTTTTTCTCTCCCCCAATTCACTTCCAGGCATTTTGTGCCTCCCATGCTGTCTCTGTCCAACCATGGAAATCCTTTTCCCAGTCCTCAGATTGATTTCCTGGGTGTTCCAAGTGATCTGACTTCAATGCAGCTGTGTCAAGGAATGAGAAAGATCCAGGGTCCCCCTACTTCTTCACCGTTATAACTCTTCTTCTAATTTTTTAAGCTCAGCTATTCTTCTTTGTGACTACTATTTATTACTTTCTAATATTTTCTATAATTTTGTTGAAGTTCTCACTGTATTCATCCGTTCTTCAGGGTTCAGTAAGCATCTTTATGATGACATTTTGAAACTCTAGCAGTAAATCACTTATCTCTATTTCATTAAGAAATTTTTCTGATGTTTAGGGGCGCCTGGGTGGCTCAGTGGGTTAAAGCCTCTGCCTTCGGCTCAGGTCATGATCCCAGAGTCCTGGGATCGAGCCCCGCATCGGGCTCTCTGCTCAGCAGGGAGCCTGCTTTCTCCTCTCTCTCCCTCTGCCTGCCTCTCTGCCTACTTGTAATCTCTGTCTGTCAAATAAATAAATAAATAATCTTTATAAAAAAAAAAGAAATTTTTCTGATGTTTATCTTATTTCATTGGAACACATTATTGTTCATTTCTCTTATCTCTCTGTGTTGTTGTCTTTGCATAGATGAATCAGCCATTTTTCTCATTCTTGATGAAATGGATATGTAGAAGATAAACCTTATCTTTCTATCCTGTGCTGGCTCTGTTTTTTTTTCTCAAAACTTTGTGAATGTCCAAGCTGCCTATATTATTTTTAGCTTATATTATAATGGCTCCCAGTATTTGAGAGTCGGCCAAGTCCTGTCAGTGTCCCAAAGGGAAGGATCTTAGCACATAGATTAAAGTTAACTGGAATTCAGACCCATAAGCAGTAGCTTTTAAAACATGCAAATATATAGAATCCTGTGGTATGACAAGTATATGATCTGCTGGGCAGAAGGACCAAATGATGTATATGTGTCTTTTTTGTGGCTGTCACAAAAATCAGGCCAGACAAGTGCACCCCACCTTTAAAGGAGATATCAACAACCTGGAGTGAAGCAGAGGGACAACAAAAAATGATATCCACTGACCTCTGTTCCTGGAGTAGTCTTATAGGTATGTGCCAAATTAGAAGACTGACCCTTAGGCTGAAGGTTCAGGATAAGCAAATAGGCCTCTTTCACAGAAAGCTTTCAGAGCTATTTCAGTCTGCTGTCTATAAAGTACCCTTGGTGTAGTAGGCAGCCAAGGATTGTCACTGAATTTATTATGGTTCCATGGTATCCAGGATGTAACCCCTTCTGGCCACCAGAACCAGGTGATTAAAAGGTGGCTCCTGGTCAGTAGCTACAACAATCAGGGCACCAGAAATACAAACTGGGGTACACATCACATATAAAATCATCCCTCTAGAAGATAATCATGCTCCAGAGTGTGGCAGAAGGAGAGTGTAATGATAGTATCAAGCCCTATAGATCTCTGAAGAAGATTACAGGAGGCCCTTAGATGTGTGTTTAATTAGAGGCCTTTCCAGGCTCCAGATATCAAGGTAAACCAATAAGCCTGTTGCATAGAAAGACTGGACTTCTGGGTCTATTGACTTTTACTGAACTCTGTGTTTAAGAATTCTTTCTATATGTTGGTTACAGTCCTTCATGTTA
Source organism: Lutra lutra (assembly GCF_902655055.1). Taxonomy (NCBI): domain Eukaryota; kingdom Metazoa; phylum Chordata; class Mammalia; order Carnivora; family Mustelidae; genus Lutra; species Lutra lutra. The sequence goes on from NC_062279.1 coordinate 196,056,572, forward strand.
ATAGAACCCTCACTGCTTAATCCCTGCTTCTTACCAGAGACAGGTATTCTAATGATATCCTTTGGGCAGCAGCATCAAAAAATGGGTCAACTAACTAAACCAACTTTTTTTCTTGGATATATTATCAAGCCAAAGCATGGAAAAGGGAAAATACAATAACGGTGTTCACAAGCCTCCATCCCAGTAGACTACTCCAGTAGGTCCATAGATGTATGTTACATTTGATGCCTATCCATCCAGGTGACACTCAGAGATAAGGCAATATCCTCTTTCACATAAATGCTGGGTTCGTCTCCATTGGCTGCCTCTACACTGGGCCTTGGAGTAGGTGAATCCTAATGTATAACCCTTTTAAGAGTTGTTTCTCAGTTTAAAACAGTCTTATGGGTCTTTGGACACAGGTCCTGCTGATTTTCAAAGTTAAATGTTTTTGAGATTCATCTCTTAGTTGCAGATTTCAAAAGTTGAATTGCCCAAGGTGGGATTCAAACCCTTTACTATTCAGGGAGAAACTCTAAGTTTTTAGTTCCTCCTGATTATAGATGGCCATACTAAGGGTGGACTATATGATGAGATTTCATCCCAGCCTCTTTTATCTGCCTTGATGTGTGTTTTTTTTTTTTTTCTAGTTTCCTCAACATGTAGGAGTTACTTAGCTTATTTACGGGTTTCTTTGTTTGTTTGTGTTTTTCAGAGAAAAATTTTCCCTATGTATCTATAGATTCAGTATAGTGTGTCTGTGGAAAGAGGTGACTTCAGTGTCTTCCTATGCCAGCATCTTGAACCAGAAACCCTCTTTATTGTTTTTATAGTAAAATACTTCCACTTGTATTAATATGGGTTATGAAAAAAACAGTAAGTTTCTCAAAAAAATTTTAATCCTAATAACTGCTGTTATAGAAGGGTGTGATTTTGTTTTTGTCAGAACTTTATAGAGACACATTCAATACAGTATAATTAGAAGTTTAATCAGGTCAATGAAGTATAAGCCATTACACAGAGAGTACAGTTCCTGAGGCGATAGAAATCTTACACAGAAATGTGTTTTAACACCTTATTGAGAGTATGTGGGTTTGCAGTTTACCAAAGTGTAAATAGCCAATGGCTTTTATAAGTTGTGTGTAACTCGATTAGCCAATAAACCATACTAAAGTACAAAATAAGCCATTTTACCACATATAGTTACCCAATCAAGCCTGTCATCCATTGAGCTGTGCGTAAAAGGACATTTTCAAGATAGTGTTTCTACTTCTTTATTGCAGAGTATCTTTGTTTATGTATCAGTACACAAAATTTAGTAATTAGCAGTAGGTCTCAGTTCATTTAATGTAAATGAGCAAGATCTCAACTATCCTACATTCTGTTAGGGTGTAATAGCTCTCTTGACCTCCACTTAGGAACGAGGTATTTCATCCACCACAGGGGAAAATGAAAATGGCAGCAGCTTCTTTTCTCTTCAGGGAAATGCAAAGTACCATATATGACAATTTGTATTAATCAATAAAGAAAATATGAGATTACTTTTATTTATTAGATTCAAACTGTAGTGAATAATTGAAAGAATGTGCACTTTTGGTAGTTGGAGCAACAAATTGAAGTCAACAATAATATTTTTGCCTTTTCTTTATGAATAGAAACTTCAAACATAAAATAAACATTTCAAATTGCTTTTTCCTTCAACATGCAGGAGGAGAAACAATTTTCTGAAGTTAATAACATTTCTGCAAAGGCTGTGGGGAAATCATGCAAAGCTAAACTGCATAGCATGGAAGCCTGCTAAACAAAAAACTTTTGGAACTTCTGTTACATTTCTTTTCTTTATTGTTCTGTGAGATTTAAAGTACTTTGAAAGAGTATCCATTTTTTAGAAACAGATGTCTTAGATATCTTAGGGAAGGAGACATTTAAACCACCATTGACTCTTACATCAATTGTATTTATGAAGGTAAAGATTTTCATGTTTTTTTTAATTCATCTAGGAATGTATAAAAGTGCTATTTTTAAGGCATGTCTTAATAGATAAGGAAATTATTATTTTAATGGGTTATAACCTTTTAGATTAAAACATTAGTTTTCCAAACTATGATTTGATATGATTGTGATTTTACATAATGAAATTGGTGTAACTTTTTCTTTTCTCATTTGAGACTCTTTTAGTAAGGAAAAAACTTGAAAAAATGATGTGGAATTTTAATGTCTTAAGAATAATAGAGTCATGTCTGAAATTGCCTTGCTCTCTACTCTCACTCTAGCCAGAAATCATGTTGTAGCTGACAGCCACCTTGCTAAGTCTAGCACCTTTTATTGGTAGAACTAAACATAAAAATCCTCACTGTCATCAGAGGCTTAAGACAGATGTCAACAAACTTTTCCTAAAGAACCAGAAAGTAAATACATTAGTTTTGTGGGTCATATTTTCTCTATAATAACTACTCAAATCTTCTTATAGTGTAAAAACAGCCATAGACAGTATATAAATTTTTAAATTTTTTTTCAAGCATTTAAAAATGTAAAAACCATCCTAACTTGTAGGCTTTTCAAAGGCAAGCAATTGTCTACTTTGGGCCTGTGGGTCATAATTTGCTGAACTCTGACTTAATATACATCACTGACATTGTGCTGGCTAAAATGCTTTTTTGCGTTTCTGAATCTACGTTGTCCAATCTTCTTTATATTTTTTTAACACAGCAAAAAGAGAAATTTGTTTAAAAATATCTCACTATACAAAGCTAATAGTTATGAATATTTTAGAGGGATATCCTTTTCTTTGCATGTTTATATTATATATTCATCCAGAAGCTTTCAGTCCTTTTGAGGAGACAGAAATATAATACAAAACACTACTATGAGCAAAATGGTATGAAACAGAAAAGATATGTAAGTAATTCTGCCTGGTAGAGTTAGGGAGTATAATAAAAGCCAGGCTTATTTTGTGTGTTTGTTTCAAATTTTTACTTAAATTCTAGTTCGTTAGCATATAGTGTAATATTAACTTCAGGTGTAGAATTTAGTGATTCATCACTTACATATAATACCCAGTGCTCATGACAAGTGACTTCCTTAGTTCCCATCACGCATTCAACCTACCTCCCTGTCCTCCTCTCCTCCAGTAATCTTCAATTTGTTCTCTATACTTAAGAGTCTGTTATATACTTTCCCTCTCTCTGCCCCACCATGTTCATCTATTTCTTTCTTAAATTCCACATATGAAGAAATCATATGGTATTTGTTTTTCTCTGACTTATTTCATTTAGCATAATACTAACTCCTTCCATGTTATTGCAAATGGCAAGATTTTATTCTTTTTTATGGTTGAGTACTACTTCATTGTATATACATACCACATCTTTTTTGTCCATTCACCAGTCAATGAACATTTGGGCTCTTTCCATATTTTGACTGTTCTTGATAATGTTCCTATAAACTGCAGGGTATATATGTCCTTTGAATCAATATTTTTGTATTTAAATAAATACAAAAATACAAATACAAAAAAAAGTAAATACCTAATAGAGCAATTACTGAATCATAGGGCAGTACTATTTTTAACCTTTTGAGAACCTCCATGTTGTTTTCCAGAGTGGCTGCACTGGTTTGCATTCCCACCAAAAGTGCAAGAGTGTTCCCCTTAATCTACATCCTTGCCAAAATCTGTTGTTTAGTGTGCTGTTAATTCATTTCCTTTTGTTGTTTAAGTGTGAGGCAATATCACATTGTAGTTTTGATTTTTATTTCCCTGATGATGATTGATGTTGGGCATATTTTCATGTTCAATTAGTCATCTGTATATATTCTTTGGAAAAATGTCTATCATGTCTTCTGTTCATTTCTTCACTGGATTTTTTATTTTGGGGGTGTTGAGTTTGATGAATATTTTTTAAAAAGATATTATTTGAGAAAGAAAGAATGCATGAGTGGGGGTAAGGGAGGGACAGAGGGAGAAGAAGAGGGAGAAACAGACTCCCTGCTGAGAAGGGAACCAGACATGTGATTCAATTCCAGGACCTCAGGAATTATGACCTGAGTCAAAGGCAGAAGCTTAGCCAACTGAGCCATCCAGCACCCCTGATGAGTTCATATATTTTTCATAGTAACCCTTTATTAGATGTCCTTTGCAAATATCTTCTCCCATTCCACAGGTTGCCTGTTAGTTTTGTCTATCATTTCCATTGCTGTGCAGAAGCTTTTAAACGCGATGAAGTCCCAATAGTTCATCTTTGCTTTTGTTCCCCTAGCCTCAAGAGATGTGTCTAGAAAGATTTTGCTGCAACCTAGGTCAAAGAGGTTACTGCCAGTGTTCTCCTCTAGGATTTTGATGATTTCTTGTTTATGTTAAGGTCTTTCATCCATTTTGAATTTATTTTTGTGTATGGTATACGAAAGTCATCCAGTTTCATTCTTCTGTATGTTGTTGTCTGGTTTTCCCAACACCATTTGTTAAAGAGCGTCTTTTTTCCATTGGATATTATTTCCTGCTTTGTAGATCAGTTGACCATACAGTTTTGGGTCCATTTATCGTTTTTCCTTCTGTTCCACTGATCTATGTGTCTGTTTTTGTGTCAGTACCATACTGTCTTGATGACTACAGCTTTGTAATATAACTTGAAGTCCGAAATTGTGAGGCCTCCTGTTTTGCTCTTCTTTTTCAAGATTTCTTTGGCTATTTAAGGACTTTTCTGCTTCCATACAAATTTTAGGATTGCTTGCTCTGGTTCTGTGAGAAATGTGGTTGGTATTTTGATAGGGATTGCATTAAATGTGTAGATTGGTTGGGCAGTACGGACATTTTAACAATATTTGTCCTTCCAACCCATGAGCGTGGAATATTTTTCCATTTCTTTGTATCACTATCAATTTCTTTCATGAATGTTCTATAATTTTCAGAGTATAAATCTTTTACCTCCTTGGTTAGGTTTATGGGTTTTGGGTATAATTGTAAATGGAATTGGTTCCTTCACTTCTCTTTCTGCTGCTTCATGATTGGTATGTAGAAAAGCAACATATAATTGTATGTTGATTTTGTATCATATGGCATTACTGAATTCCTGTTTCGGTTCTAACTTTTTGTTGTTGTGGTGGTGGTGGTGATGGAGTCTTTCAGGTTTTCTGCACAGAGTATCATGTTATCTGCAAATAGTGAAAGTTTGCCTTCTTCCTTGCCAATTTGGATGCCATTTATTTATTTTTGTTGTCTCATTGCTGAGACTAGGACTTCCAATACTATGTTGAACAACAGTGGTAAGAGAGGACATCCCTGTCGTATTCCTTACCATATGGGAAAGACTCTCAATTTTTCTCCATTGAGTATAATATTAGCTTTGGATCTTTTGTATATGGCCTTTATGATGTTGAGGTATGTTCCTTCTACCCTACTTTGTTGAGGGTTTTTATCAAGAATAGATGCTGTATTTTGTCAAATGCTTTTTCTGTATCTAATCAGAGGATCATATGTTTCTTATCTTTTCTTTTATTAATATAGTGTACCATGTTGTTTGATTTATGGATATTAAACCACCTTACAGCCCAGGAATAAGTCCCACTTGTTTGTAGTGAATAATCCTTTTAATGTTCTGTTTGATTTGATTAGAGAATTTTTGTCTCCCTGTTCATTAGGGATATTGGTTTATAATTCTCTAGTCTTTGGTTTTGGAATCAATGTAATCAATGTAATTTATTCTTGTAGAATTAATGTGGAAGTTTCCCTTTTGTTTCTATTTTTTGGAACAATTTGGGAATAGGTATTAAGCCTTTCAATATTTGTTAGGGGGCTCCTGGGTGGCTCAGTTGGTTAAACATTGAACTCTTGAGTTTGGCTCAGGTTATATTGGGCCCCAATTCTGGCTCTTCACTCAGTGTGAAGTCTAGCTGAGATTCTTTCTCCCTCTCCCCTCCCCCTGTTATCTTCTTCCTCTCTCAAGTGAATAAATAAAATCTTTAAAAAAATGTTTGGTAGAATTCTTTGGAAAGCCATATAGCCAAGGACTCTGGCTTTTGGGAGAGTTTGATTACTGGTTCAATTTCTTTTCTGGTTACAGGTCAGTTCAAATTTTCTATGCCTTCCTTTCTTCAGTTTTGGTAATTCACGTGTTTTAGGAATTTATCCATTTCTTCCAGATTGCCCAGTTTATTGGCATTTAACTTGAGTATCTGTGATATTGATTGTGATCTCTCCTCCTTCATTTGTAATTTTATTTATTTGGGTCATTTCTCTTTTCTTTTTGATAAGACTGGCTAAGGGTTCATCAATTGTGTTAATACTTTGAAAGAACCAGCTCCTGGTTTCATTGACTTGTTCCATTATTTTTTTTTTCTAAATCCTTTATTTCTGCTTTCATATTTATTATTTCTCTTCTCCTTCTGGATTTAGGTTTCCTTTGTTCTTTTTCTAGCTCTTTAAGGTATAAGGTTAGGTGATATACTTGATACCTTCCTTGATTCTTGAGGTAGGCCTCTACTGCAGTATACTTCCATATTATGACCACTTTTGCAGCATCCTAAAGTTTTTGGACTGCTCTGTTTTCATTTTCATCTCTTTCCATGCATTTTTTAATTTCTCCTTTAATTTCCCTGTTAACCCATTCACTGTTTAGTAGGTTGTTCTTTAACTTTCATATATTTGTGGACTTTCCATTTTTTTTTTTCTTGTGGTTGACTTCTGTGTTGTGGTCAGAAAATATGCCTATGTCTGATATGATCTCAATCTTTTTGTACACGTTGAAGCTTGATTTGTGACCCAGTATGTGATTCTTTCCCAAATGTACTCAAAAAGAATGTGCATTCAGCTCATTTAAGATGAAACATTCTGAATGTATCTGTTGAGTCCATTTGGTCCAGTGTGCCATTTAAAGCCCTTGTTTCCTTGTTGATTTTCTTCTTAGATGATCTTTCCATTGTTGTGAGTTTGGTGTTAGAATCCCCTATTATTATCAATGAGTTTCTTGATATTTGTTATTAATTGAATAAGCATAAATATTTATAATTGTTAGAACTTCTTGTTAGATAGACCCCTTTATTATGATATAGTGCCTTTCTTCATCTCTTGTTACAGTCTTTGGTTTAAAATCCAGTTTGTCTGTTATAAGGATGGCTACTCTGGGTTTCTTTTGATGTCCATTAGCATGATAAATCATTCTTTATCCCCTCACTTTCAATCTACAGATGTTTTTGTGTCTAAAATGTGTCCCTTGTAAGGTCATGTTTTACTATCCATACTGACACCTTATGTCTTTTGATTGGAACATTTAGTCCATTTACATTCAGAGTAATTATTGAGAAAAATGAATTTAGTGCCATTGTATTACTTGTTAAGTTGTTTCTGGAGATTTTCTACTCCTTTCTAGTCTTTGTTACTTTTGTTCTTTCTTTCCCACTAAAAAGTCCCATTTATTTATTTATTTATTTATTTATTTATTTATTTATTTATTTTAATTTTTTATTAATATATAGTGTATTATTTGTTTCAGGGGTACAGGTTTGTGAATCATCAATCTTACACAATTCACAGCACTCACCATAGCACATACTCTCCCCAGTGTCCACAACCCAGCCACCCTATCCCTTCCCCTCACCCCCCACCCTGCTGAGCAACCCTCATTTTGTTCCCTGAGATTAGGAGTCTCTTCTGGTTTGTCTCCCTCCTTGGTTCCATCTTGTTTTATTTTCCCTCCCTTCTGCCATGACCCCCTACCCTGCCTCTCAAATTCCTCATATCAGAGATCATATGATAATTGATCAAAGAATCCCTTTTAATATTTTTTATAGTGCTGGTTTAGTGATCATAAACTCTTTTAGTTCTTATTTGGGAAACTCTGTTTCTGCTTCTATTCTGAATGACAGCCTTTCTGGATAGAGTATTCTTGGCTGCATATTTTTCCCATTCAGTATTTTGAATATATCATGCCACTCTCTCCTAGACTTTTTGAGAGGTCTGCTGCTAACTTTGTTTGTCTTCTCTTGTAAGTTAGGGATTTTTTCCCCCTCTTGCTGCTTTTAGGATTTTATTCTGATCTCTGTATTTTGCAAGTTTAGCACAATGTCTTCATTTTGCCTGCTTTTGTTGATTTTTATAGGAATTCTCTATGCCTCCTGGATTTGGGTGTCTGTTTCCTTCCCCAGATTAGGGAAGTTTTCAGCTATAATTTCCTCAAATAAACCACTCACCCCTTTTCCCTCTCTTCTACTGGGAATCTTGTGATGTAGATGTTATTACACTTTATGGGGATGCTGCGTTCCCTAAGTCTACATTCATGATCTAATATTTTTCTTTCCCTCTTCTTTTCAGCTTCATTATTTTTCATAATTTTATCTTCTATATTCTTTATTTGTTCCTCTGCTTATTCCATCCTTGTGGTCATTACATCCAGTCATCTTTATATCTAGGTTATAACATTTTTCATTTCAGCCTGACTAGTTTTAAGATATCTATTTGGTAAGAGACTCCCTGCAGACTTCTATATATTTTTTCAAGCACAGCTACTGTTCTTATGATGCCTTAAATTCTGGATCAGGCATATTACTTACATTTGTTTTATTTTTTATTTTTTTAAAGATTTTATTCATTTATTTGACAGAGAGAGAGATCACAAGTAGGCACAGAGGCAGGCAGAGAGAGAAGGAGAAGCAGCCTCCCTGCTGAGCAGAGAGCCCGATGCAGGGCTTGATCCCAGGACCCTGAGATCATGACCAAAGGCCGAAGGCAGAGGCCTAACCGACTGAGCCACCCAGGCACCCCAACTTACATATGTTTTAATTAGATACCTGGTCATGACCTCTCCTTGTTCTTTTTTTTTTTTTTTCCTCAGATGAATTCCTTCATCTTGGCATTTTGTCTAGGTTTTGTCTTCTTTGTGTAAGGAAAGCCTGTTATGTTTCCTGCTCTTGACAGTAATGGTTTTATTAAGAAGAGGTCATACCCTGTCCAAACCCTGGCACTTCCAGAAGTGTTCCTGTTATATTCTGTGTGCACTCTGCTGCTGTGTTTCAACTGCCCTTTCCCTTAGGTAAGTCGTCTGTAGACTTTCTCTTTCCCTACAGTGGGGACTGTTTGGACCTTGGCCAGAATGTGGTGAGTTTTAAGTAGGTGTGCTCTGATCTGATTATTAAAAGAGACCTAATGCTATTTCAACTAGGGCTGAAACTTTCCAGCACTATTGTCAGTAGACTTGGTGCATACAGTAGTTTTGCTTTTGTTTTCTGGAGGAGGAAGCACTGCTCTGGTTCTCAGGCACACTTGCCCTAGTAAAGAAGCACCTGCAAATCACAGTGGGGTGGGAATTAGTGTAAGCAGTTTAGGTCACCACTATTGGCACTGTGCTGCTTACTGAAATTTATGCTGGGTGGCAGGAAATGGAAATAGTGCCAGTCCTTTCCTTCATCTCCAGAGAGATGCCCACCACTGTTCAGGAAACCCTCAAAGAAGAGTGAACATCCCCTCCCTCCCGTTTTGTGTCCCAGCCATCTCTTATATGCACCTTAACATTATGTTTGGGATATCTTCCCACTGACAGTATAGTATAACCGTGTTTTAACACAGAGAGGCTGGCTGAGTTTTAAAACTCCAAACTTTAGGGACCTGTCATGACTCAGACCTGGACTGGTCCTCTGGGAGAGGATCTTACCACATTGGGACAAGTGCAGGTTTATTCCAGAAGGGCAACTGCTCTTGGAGTTTGGAGTAAACACAGCGCAGGAGTTTGGAGTTTGGAGTAAACACAGCAAAATGTCGTTCTCAGCATTGGAGAAGAGATACCTCCTAAGGGGTGGGGGGAGCATAATGGCAGCCACTAGCTCTTTTGTCCCTAGAGAGGCAATGCCACCTTTTCCAGATGCATTCCAAGAAGAGGGAATTGTCTCTTCCACTGTGTCCCAGGGGATCCTCAGATCACAATATCTGTTCCCGGGTTTCTGTTCTCCTTCTCCACAAAAGCACTGCAGCAGCCACTGGGCTCAAAACTAACTACAATGTGGATCCCTAAAATTCCAGTCTTTGAGCTCAGCAGGTTGTAAAATCTCATGATAATCAGTGCCTCATTTTTCTGGTCAATGGCTTTGAGGAAGTGTTTTCCTTGAGTGGTCCACTGTGTGCTTCTCTCTCTCTCTCTCTCTCTCTCACTTTTTTCCATGATCAGTGTTCCTTCTCCTCCATAACACCCATAATCATTTTATCCTGCAAATGACAGCTTTGCACCTCTTTCCTTCCATGATGTGACCTCTTCTCCCCCTCTAGTTGTGCAGTTCTGTCAGTCCTCAGATCAATTTCTTAGGGGTTCAGAATTACTGGCTATTTATCTAGCTATGTTTAAGGAATGAGGCAAAGCCCAGTATCCTACTGCTCACCATCTTAACTCTCCTCTCAATCTTCCTTTAACTTTTGATCACTGCTTTCAATCTCACCAGACCATCAACATATTGACACGAATATAGTCTTGGCTGGATACTTTAAGCCTCTCTTAACTGTCCAAATCTTCTAGATTTATTTATTTCTCCCTTTTACTGTTATCTTTCTTAATTTAACAAATACAATTTTTTTAATAGGCTTATACTAGGGTCTGGTCATTTCTCCATCCTATATTGTTTTTTTTTTTCCTATTCTACCTACTTGCTTTGTTTCTCAAAGCTGAAATTTAATTATGAATAAAATGATAGAAAAAGCAATGAATAAATCATACAAGGTCTTGGCTCTCACAGAGCAAAATGAAGAAAAATTGTCATGTACCAAAAATGATAAGTGTTTTGAATATTCCCATTTAAAGTAATGGGTCACTGATTGTGGGTCATAGTGTCAACAAACTTGAACTGATGCTGATAGGATTTTGGTTCATTAAAACATATATATATTAAAATCTCTTGATATATTCTCAATGGTATTCAGAACCAATTGTCCAGGTTTAGACTGAATGCTTGACAATGCTTCATCTTTCTCTGTGTGTATAATTTCAATTTGTTCCACCAAAACTAACCTCATATAAATAGCTTTACTGTAGAATTACTAGATCATTTCATGTTATATTTATATATGAGGGATTGAAGACAAATATTGTAGATTTTAGTTTTTCTGTTAATTTTGTGTGTGTGTGTGATTTCAGGTTTCTTAGGAATTTGAAAAAAGTTACAATGGGGACTTTTAAGGAGTTTTCTATGCATGTATATAAATGCAGGAGAAATGTCATGAGCCAAATTTCAGGGGAAACTATTTTCAGATACCCATGACAATACCAGTTTCCAACATAAGAAATCGCAACACATGAGTGGTCCTTTTTTTCATATAAAATTCTGTCATAATTATGTAGATTTATCTCCCAGTAAGATATAGCTTCTAAAACAACATCCAAATTCATGCTAATATCTTTCTTACTGACAATTACTTATACATTCAGGTTTTTTTTTTTTTCATCCATTCCATGTCAAACAGAATCAAATTGCTAAGTGAAATTTGATGGTGCAAAAAAACATAAATAGGTGCTGAAGAAAAATGTATTAAATATGGCTCATGATATGTGAAAGTCTAACTGGAACCTATTTCATTGGAAATAATTAGGTCATAAATGGAACATGATTGTTATTTAAAATTCTCATTTGTTACAGAAATTTAATAGTATAAGCATGTCATAAAAAGCAAGGATGAGTGTTCCTTTAATGTTCAACTCTTTGTAGAGTATTACATCTATAATTTCTTTTAAGGATGCATAAAACTGTTGCATTTCAAAAGAATAGAAGTGTTAAGAAATTGTTCAGAAAGAGAAATGTTGCTAAGGAAGTTTAGTTTGTTGTTGTTGTTTTCTCTAAAGAAAATGCTAACAAGAAAAGTCTGCATCAAAAATATGTAGAAATATTCTGTAATTTTTTTTTATAAAAAGCACACTACTTTTCATAAGGGAGATTTACCATTACCACTCTGTGTGTGACTTGAAAACTCTTTAGTCCTCTTTAATTCTATAATTTTTAACAGAATGATACTATGCCATAGTTTGTTTATATGGAGTTGACCTGCAGAGGCAGGATGGAGGCACTCCCAAATTTGGTCCAGATATCTAAACTCATGATGACACACAAAGATATACACAGCAAGAAGTTATGAAAAGGTATATTATTTACATTTTTTTTTTTTCTGGGGAGATCGAGGCAGGCCTCTCAATCTGGTATGAATGTGGTTTCAGAAAATGGGAAGAGACTGGTCTTGGTGTTTTTATTGTGCTGGAGGGTCATTGCCAGAGTTAGTATGTAGCCAGGCACTCATATGGTTTGAATCGACTATCCACACCAAATGAGGTAGCATTCAAGCTTTTTAGCATGGTGAAACTTAACAGAAAAATTGCAATCAAATGCCAAAAGGTGGGATCAGAATCTTTATTATAATATACCTACTTGTGTAAAATTACATAATTTTGGAAATCCTTTTTATTTTAGGAACTAAGAGAATCTCAGTATGGTAATTTTTGAGAAGCCAAATGAACAGCAGACAGTTATTTCATGCCTATGATATGCCAAATATTATTAGCATTTAATATGTGTTAAATAATTAAATTTTCACCAGAACCCAAAAATCAGGAACAATCACTATCCTTAATTTTCCTGAGAGAAATTAAAGATAGAAAACTTAGTAACATATTCAGTAACATGTGTCCAGGTAGAAATTCAGTGTTTATACTCACATAGATTAACACTAGCCTCTGTGTTTTAACCAGATATCCCACCCATTGACTATGATCTGTGTAAGTGGATTTATTTTTGTTTTTTCTTTCCATTTCTGATAAATTTTAAATTATGAATTTTATTTTATATCTATAAACACAATAATTATCTATATAATTATTTTATTTTTTATAAACATATAATGTATTTTTATCCCCAGGGGTACAGGTCTGTGAATCGCCAGGTTTACACACTTCACAGCACTCACCATAGCACATACCCTCCCCAATGTCCATAACCCCACCCACCCTCCCAACGTCCCTCCCCCCATCAACCCTCAGTTTGTTTTGTGAGATTAAGGGTCATTATGGTTTGTCTCCCTCCCAGGAGAAGAGTAAATGAAACAAGATGGGATCTATATAATTTAAAAAAAAAAAAAAACTTACTTTTGGGGGTGCCTGGGTGGCTCAGTTGGTTTAGCATCCAGCTCTCCGGGTTTCAGCTGAGGTACTGACCTCAGGGTCCTGGATTGAGTTTCATGCTCAGTGGGAGTCTGCTTCTCCCTCTCCCTCAACTTGTGCTCACTCCCTCTCTCAAATGAATAAATAAGCAAAAATCTTTAAAAATATATTTCTATCACTCTGTATTCTCATTTCAGTAAATGAAAGAATATAAATATAAATATATTTATTTATATTTATATTATTTATATATAATATTTATATATTATTTATATATAATATTTCTATATTATATATATAATATATATTTATTTATTTATATTTATATATATAAATATAAATATAACATTCATAATTGCTTTTAAATGAGAGGGAAAAAAAACCCTTAAGAGCTTTTACTGCCTCCAATTAACAAATACTATGGACTTAGCTTTTTGTCAAAGCAATTATAAATTAGGGTTAAGTGTATGTGTGTGTGTGTGTGTGTGTGTGTGTGTGTATTTAGAATTACAAAAACCTCAAATATATTTTCATGTTGTCCTTTTTATTAATATCTATTATTTTTATATTTTCATTGTTAAATCAAACCACTTTGGTGTTCTTTCATTCATTTCAAATCTTTTTTTTTTTTCATTCCATCAGGATCTTTATCTTGTGTGTGTGTGTGTATGTGTGTGTGTGTTTAATCCCAATATAATGTACAGTGTTATATTAGTTTCAGGTATAAAATATTGTGATTCAATAATTCCATACATCACTCAGTGTTCAGCACTCCTTAATTCCCATCATCTATTTCACGCATCCCCCCACCCAACTCCCCTCCAGCAATCATGTTTCTTCTTTACAGTGAAAAATCTGTTTCTTAGTTTGCCTCTCTCTTTTTTCCTTTGCTCATTTGCTTTTTTTCTTAAATTCCACATATGAGTGAAATAATGTGGCATTTGTGTCTCTGACTTATTTTGTTTAACATCATATTCTGTAATCCATCCATTTGTTGCAAATGGCAATATATCATTATTTTTATGGCTAAATAGTAATGTATATACCACATCATCTTTAGCCATTCATCTATCAAAGGACACTTGGGTTCGTTCGTAGTTTGGCTATTGTAAGTATTGTTATAAGTATAAGGGTGCATGTATCCCTTTGAATTACTGTTCTTATTTTTATTTTGTTTCGATTTGGATACAAACCCAGTAGTGCAGTTACAAGATCCTAGGGTAGTTTTATTTTTAAATCACAGTGGCTGCACCAGTTTGAATTTCTACCAACAGTACAAGAGGGTTCCTTCTCCATATCCTCACCAACACGTGTTATTTCTTATGTTGTTGATTTTAGCCATTCTAACCGATGTGGGGTAATATCTCATTGTAGTTTTGATTCGCATTTCCATGATGATGAGTGATGTTAAGCATTTTTTCATGTGTCTGTTGGCCATTTGGATGTCTTCTTTGGAGAAATGTTTGTTCATGTCTTGTGCCCAATTTTATTTTTAATTGGGTTATTTGGTTTTAGGGTGGTGACTGGCATAAGGTCTTTATGTATTTTGGTTTCTAACCCTTTATCAAATGGATATGTCATTTACAAATATCTTCTCCCATTAAGCAGGTTGCTTTTTAGTTTGTTGTTTCTTTCATTGTAAAAAGCTTTTTATTTTGATGTAGTCCTAACAGTTTATTTTTGCTTTTTTTCCTTTGTGTCAGGAGACATATCTAGAAAAATATTGCTATAGCTGATGTCAGAGAAATTACTGCCTGTGTTCTCTTCTGCTGTCTTTATGGTCTCAGATTTCACATGTGACTGCATTAGAGTTTATCTCATTTTGAGTTTATTTTTGTATTTTGTGCAAGAAAGTGGTCATTTCATTGTTTTGCATGTAGTTGACAAATTTTCCCAACACCATTTGTTGAAGAGACTTTTTCCCATTCATATTTTTTCCTGCTTTGTCAAAGATTACTTGACCATAAAATTGTGAAATTCTTTCTGGGCTTTCATTCTGTTCTATTTATCTATGTGTCTACTTTTGTGCCACTGCCATATCATTTTGATTACTACATCTTTGTAATATAAATTGAAGTTGGGAGTTGTGATACCTCCAGTTTTGCTTTTCTTTTTTAATATTGCTTTGGTAATTCAGGGTGTTTTATACTTCCATATACATTTTAGGATGGCTTGCTTAGCTCTGTGAAAAAATGCTACTGGTGTTTTGATAAACATTACATTAAATCTATAAATTGCTTTGGGTAATATAGACATTTTAACAACATCTTTTCTTCTGATCCATGAGCATGGGATGTTTTCCATTTCTTTGTGTCATTTTTAATTCCTTTCACCCATGTTTTGTAGTTTTCAGAGTACAGGTCTTTTAACTGTTTGGTTAGATTTATTTTTTGGTATCTAATTGTTTTGGGTACAATTTTAAATGAGATTGTTCCCTTAATTTATCTTTTTGATGCTTCATTATTGGTGTATAAAAATGCAACAGATTTTTGTACATTGATTTTGTATTCTGTGACTTTGCTAAATTTGTATATCAATTCTAGCAGCTTTTTAGTGGAGTCTTTTGGATTTTCTATGTATAATATCATGTCATCTGCCAAGAGAGAAGTTTTACTTCTTTACCAATTTGAATGTCTTTTTTTCTTTTTGTTGTCTGATAACTGTGGCTAGGATTTCTAGTACTATATTGAATAAAACTGGTGAGAATGGACATCTTGTCTTGCTCCTGAAGTAAGGGCAAAACTCTTAATTTTTCCTCATGAAGGATCATGTTAGCTGTGGATTTTTCATTTATGGCTTTTATTGTGTTGAAGTATTCCTTCTAAACCTACTTTGTTGAGGGTTTTTACCATGAATGGACAGTGTACCTTGTCAAATGCTTTTTCTGTGTCTGTTGAAATGATCATATTGTTTTTACCGTTTGTCTTATTGATGTCATGTATCAAGGAGACTGATTTGTGAATATGGAAAAACCCTTGCATTCAAGGAATAAATTCCACTTGATCATGGTGAGCGATTTTTTTTTAATGTATTTTATTGAGGATTTTTGCATCTATGATCATCAGAGGTATTGTAATGTCTTTATGTGCTTTTAGTATTAGGGTGCTACTGATCTTGTAGAGTGAATTAGGAAGTTTCCCTTTTTCACTTTTTGAAATAGTTTGAATACAATAAGTATTGGCTCTTCTTTAAATGTTTAGTAGAATTCATCTGTGAAGCTACCTGGTCCTGGACCTTTGTCTGTCAGGAGTCTTTTGATTACTGATTCAATTTCATTGCTGGCAATCAGTCTGCTCAAATTTTTTATTTATTCCTGCTTTAGTTTTGGTAGGTCATATGTTTCTAGGAATTTGACCATTTTTTCTAGATTGTCTAATTTGTTGGCAAGTAGTTTTCATAATATTCTCTTAGAAATGATTGTATTTCTGTGCTGTTATTTATCTTTGATTTGTGATTTTATTTATTTGGATTTTTTTTTTATGAGTCTGATTAGAGGTCTATCATTTTTGTTTATCTTTGCAAAGTACCAGTTCCTGGTTTTATTGATCTGTTCTTTCTCTTTCCCTCTCTCTTTTTTTCTTTTTGTTTCTTATCATTTATTTCTGCTCTAGTCCATATTATTTCATTCCTTCTTCTGGTTTCGAATTTTGTTTTTCTTTTCCTGGCAAGATTAGGTAGGTTGTTTGAGATTTTTCTTACTTCTTGAGGCAGGCTTGTTATTGCTATAAAATTCCATCTTAGAACTTCTTTTGTGGCATTCAAAAGATTTTGGACCATTGTATTTTCATTTTTGTTTGTTTGTTTCCATATTATTTTTTATTTCTTCTTTGATTTCTTTATTAACCCATGTATTATTTAGTAGTATGTTACTTAACCTCCATGTATTTGTGGCCTTTCCAGTCTGGAGATTGTCCATGGAGAAAGAACAAAATTTGTTTGGAATATGTTACTATTACTGAAATCAAAATGGTTTTTAGTGATGGCATCTAATTCCACTTGGAATTTAGAAATCATCTCTGTGATAAATTGTCCAAAAGGTGCACTCAGCGGTCATATAATGCCCATTGGTAGATAAGCTAATGCCTATTTTTTTTAAATCTATCTCAGTTTTTTTTTGCACCAAATATTATTCTTTAGGCACTGTTATAGGCAGTAGAGAACATTAAATAAGCCTCATTTGCTTATTTGCATCCGTATCTGCCCTGAAGGAGTCGAGGCTTAGTGTTTTCTGATCTTTGTAATAAACCCAATTTCTCCTCTTGATATGGCAGTGAATCATTACGTTTCAGAAGTGCCATTTCAATCATGTTTTATTTCCATAAGTGCAATTTTTAATATTGCAGTAGTCTCTAATGGAGTTCATCAGCAATACCTAATCAAGTTGCCTCTGCATTTGGTATATTTCTTCATTGCTGAGCAATCAATGATTCATTAGCAAATTATAAGAAAAGCTGAACATCTTTAAATTAGGACAGAAATCATTTTAAATGAATTTTAAAACATATAAAATTTTCTTTACATAGTAACCATTTATTACATGTCTGCTATGCACTATACACTGTGTGTAAGTATTATCTAAACTTCAAAATAACTCTACTACAAGGAAGATACAGTTTAAATTTAACAAAGTGAAGTTCAGAAATGTTAAGTTAACTGGTACAATATCACACAATTGGTAATTGGTACCATCATGATATTTTTGACTCCATAGGCTATGTTCCTTCTGTTGCTTCAATATCTCTAAAACTACTTTTCTTGCCTATTTCAGAAAACAGTCTGTGTTGTCCTTTGGCAAACTGTTTTTTGTTTGTTTGTCTTTTAGGAGCAAAAGGATATTTTGGAATAAGTAGTATAATGTGGTTGAAAGTATTGGCATACATCAAAGAATGCCTGGCAAGAAGGTATATTTTATAAAATAGGTATCATTATGATACTTCTTAGTTCACTGAAGTTGAAAACCTTAAATTATATTATAGTGGCCTGAAAGAGCTAATACAACTTCAAAATTTCCTACATCATTTCCATTGAATCATTTATCTATTGTGGAAATATAATGATGTCCATATGGGTTTATTGGAACTGCTGATAAGTCCTAGATTTCATCTTTCTAATCACTGCAACTTACAGATTTTTTGGTCCTATTACTTGTACCCATGCTAAAAAGCAGCAGAAAACTGAAACAAATGACTATTGATTGTTTGGCTCAGCTATCCATTTAATAGTGATGATCTATTAAATTTTTAAAATTATTGAATTCAACTTATACTCTCAACAGTAATTCACTAAATTTTATATTTAGATGCTTTTTTTTGGTGCCTTTCTTCCATTTTGATGAAAAGTTGTATTACATCTACAAAATACTTTCTATTTTGTAATATTATCCACAAATTTTCGTTTATAATCCAATGAGTACCTGCCACATTCTAATCCCTCCACTCCAGGCTCTTAATGGTTACTTTCATCTTTATAATTTAAAATTTCTTTTTTTTTAAGGTTTTATTTATTTACTTGACAGACAGAGATCACAAGTAGGCAGAGAGGCAGACAGAGAGAGATGGGGAAACAGGCTTCCCGCTGAGCAGAGAGCCCGACGTGGGGCTCGATCCCAGGACCCTGGGATCATGACCTGAGCCAAAGGCAGAGGCTTTAACCCACTGAGCCACCCAGACACCCCTATAATTTAAAATTTCTATAATTGCTCTTTCCTTATGGGATAAATTCTGATAGAACTATGTATACATTTCAGTTTTTTATTAAGTTTTTGTCCAACTAAGTGGTATGTCTCATAAATACTAAGTATAGCATGAGAGGATATTCTGTTTAATTCAAGAAATACCCATTGGCTGTCTACTATAGTTTAGGCATTCTGCTGGATGCTGAGGATAGACTGTTATAAACAAATCAGATGACACTTTTTACATATCATATATTCCAGAGGAAGAAGACAGTAAATGAAACAAGATGGGATTGGGAGGGAGACAAACCATAAGTGACTCTTAATCTCACAAAACAAACTGAGGGTTGATGGGGGGAGGGGGTTGGGAGAGGGGGGTGGGGTTATGGATATTGGGGAGGGTATGTGCTATGGTGAGTGCTGTGAAGTGTGTAAACCTGGCGATTCGCAGACCTGTACCCCTGGGGATAAAAATATATGTTTATAAAGCTGTAAAAAAAAAAAAAGAAAAAGAAAAAAGAAAGGATGAATACCCAAGTTTTGCAGCAACATGGACGGGACTGGAAGAGATTATGCTGAGTGAAATAAGTCAAGCAGAGAGAGTCAATTATCATATGGTTTCACTTATTTGTGGAGCATAAAAAATAGCATGGAGGACAAGGGGAGATGGAGAGGAGAAGGGAGTTGAGGGAAATTGGAAGGGGAGGTGAACCATGAGAGACTATGGACTCTGAAAAACGATCTGAGAATTTTGAAGGGGTGGGGGGTGGGAGGTTGGGGGCACCAGGTGGTGGGTATTGTAGAGGGCACGGATTGCATGGAGCACTGGGTGTGGTGCAAAAATAATGAATACTGTTATGCTGAAAAAATAAAAAATTAATTAAAAAAAAGAAAAATAATAATAATCCATTATAATGTATGGTATTGAGGTTCAGAGGGTAAGCACAAAGGGACAAGGTATTATTGTATTGCACTTAGGATCTCATACCATCCATTAAATGAAACAGAGGCTTCTCATGAAAAGTAGAGACCATGCCTTGTTACTCCATGGATATTTTATGTACAAGTTTCTTTAACCACTGAATAACATTTGTTTTTCTTTTTAATCAGCAATTATACCAGAAAGTTTATTTTTAATCAGTACTGAGAAGCAAAAATATATAAAACAATGTTTGTTTTTCCTACATTAGTATTGCCGCATTTTAAGAAATGAGTTTTATCCTTGTATGGATGCTTACCAGTAAGGA